>NW_003852590.1:158323-187891 GCF_000181295.1 Otolemur garnettii
GGGCTAATCTCACTGGAGTTAGATGATATCTCAGAGTAGTTTTGATTTGCATTTCTCTGATGATTAAGGATGGTGAGCATTTTTTCATGTATCTGTAGGCCGTATGCCGGTCTTCTTTGGAGAAATTTCTCTTGAATTTAATTTTTCTATAAAGCAGGTGATTGTAATTTTTGTATGCATATCCAAGTGGCTTACGAGTGTGCGGTGGAATTTGAGGAGAAGAGTGAGGGAAGCAGTGGACTCAGGCTGAGGACTCTGGCACCTGCTCTGTCAGGTGACTCCTGCTCTGGTCCCTGGGAATCCTTAGAATTAAAACATTTTCCTGAGGGGTTTTCTGGGAATCATCCTGCCTTTCCACTGGGGCTATAACTTTCAGGTTGTAGGATGAACTGGGAGGTTGTTTTTTCCTCATTTTCTGGAATTTAATTTTTCTAGAAAGCAGGTAAATATAATTTTTATATGCATATCCAAGTGGCTTACGAGAATGATTTCATACAGAAGTAATCTACAAAATAATGTCTCAGGATATAATATTAATGTCCAAAAAATCAGTCGCCCTCATTTACACCAAGCTCAGAATCCAATCAAAGACACAATACAGACTTTTCACAGTAGTTTCAAAGAAAATGAAATACCTAGGAATATACCTAAAGAAGTGAGAACTATGAAACCCTGAGAAGAGAAATAACAGAAAACATTTACAAATGGAAGAACATATCATGCTCATGGCTAGGAAGAATCAACATTGTAAAAATGTCCATTCTACCCAAAGTGATGTATGGATTTAATTAAATTTTCATTAAACAACCAATGTCATACTTTGAACAACTTGAAAAAATGTACTTCATTTCATATGGAACCAGAAAAAAACCCAAAAAGCCAAAGAAATTCTTAGAAATAAAAACAAATCTAGCGGCATTAAGTTGGCAGACATTGGCTTATACTACAAGTCTATAGTCACCAAAACATCGTGGTGATACTGGACAGGTGGCACCCCAGCCAGCTCAGCTGAGCTGAGGAGAGGATCTGCCACCTCCACCCTGGGCCGAGGAACCAGCAGGGTGAAGGGTGGGGAGGAGACACACAGGAGTCTCCAGTAGCCAGAGGGGCCAGACAACTGCTGGGGGGACACCAGCACCTTAGCGTCTCCCTCCCCTTGCACTTGCAGCGGAACAGGGAACCAGGCATAGTCAATTTCACCATAGATTTTCTAGGCCTGAGAAACAAGGGTTTGTATCCATTCATTTGTTACTGAGTCCACGCCAAATGTAACTACAGTGGATCCACATGTGCTAACTACAGCGCACCCAGGCACACTAAATGTAACTACCAAGTCCATTCCACATGTAACTACAGCAGATCCACACACACTAACTGTAACTCCAGAGGACCCATGCACACTAAATGTAACTACCAAGTCCATGCCACATGTAACTACAGAGGACCCATGCAACCTTTATATATACCCCTGGACAAAGAGTCTAGAGAGAGAGAGAGAGAGAGAGAGGCAGAAAGAGAGAACTTTTTTCCTGACTTGGGTTGTTTCTCTCTGCTGGGAACTCTGGTATAGAACTCCGGAACTCCAGGATAGAAGATTTGTGGTAAGCAGTGGGACCATTTATCACTATCCTGTTTTTCTTTATAGTTATAATAATGGTGATTGAAAATTTTGATGCCCATCAGCTGGTAAAAGTGCATAGTGCAGCTGCTGATCTTCAGGTCACAGGCAAAAGGCTGCTGGGAAGCAGTTCTCAACTTGTGGGTCCCAACCCCTTTGTAACAATGAAAATACACCCTGCATATCAGATATTTACATTACGATTCATAACAGTAGCAAAATTATAGTTATGAAGTAGCAATGAAAATAATTTTATGACTGGGGGTCACCACAACAGGAGGAACTGTATTAAAGGGTCACAGCATTAGGAAGGTTGAGAACCACTGCTGTTGGGGAATGACCTTTCTAATTCCCTTTGGCTCCAGAAAGGAACCAAAGGGAATGTTAGAAGGCTTTTGAAACTATTCTGTATTCACCTCTTTTTTTCTGGTTGAGAGCCGAGCAAAGAAGTCGCACCCAGAGGCCGTGGGGTCCCCAGCAATGGTTCTGATCCCAGGACGTGGGAGAGCCTTCTGAAAAACATACTTTTCCAGCTTTTACGATCTTCTCTTCTCTTCCATGGTCCCAAACTTTTCCTATTTATCTCCATAGACCTCTGTTGCTTTTCTCTGTCTCCTTGTTTACATGCTTTGTTTGAATGTTGGTAAAGAATTGCTTAATGCATTTAGTTAATTTTGTACTAGCTTATTCTGGTATTTTTCAGATGTTGTAAGTGTGCTTCAGATGTTGTAAGTGTATTGTAGGGTCCTTTTTAATTGCCTTTCATTGCAAAATTAAATTCAACCGGCTTTTAGTGTGTTGGAAAAAAAAAACTTAACCAGGTTAACAGAGGCCTAAAAGTTGGATCTAAACAAAGGGCTAAATGATTCCCCTACATGGTTTGTCTGGGCAACCAGAGGCCCGGGAAGGGAAGCCCAGGGCAACTCCCCAGGAAACAATGGCCCTAAACCCTGGACTAAGGTTCAGTCTCTTAAAAATGAAGAAAGGCAATGAAAATGACCTGGGGTAGTTGATATCTTCTGGTTTATTGGTGTAAATGGGAAAGATTAAAATAATTCCAGGTTTCTCTAAGACTTTGGCTAATTGTAATGCAAAAGTTTCAAAGTATCAAACCCGATTTGTAACTGAGTTTAATTATTATTGCCTTGCTAACTTTTGGGAAAGAGAAGGGAGGTTGGAAAGTATAGCATTTACAACCTGCTCATAACAGAAAGCCTATTTTCCTTTGTTACTGGGGAGTTTAAAAAGCTTGTAGAAATTATAAAAGATTACATGTGCAAGCACCGCATAGCTGTTTTCTCCAGGGTGGGGATCATCCCCACTGTGATTGATGACTCTGGGTCAGGTGCAGAAAGCCGCAGAACTTGCATCAGGTGGGACCAGGCTTCTGGATACCTGATTTTTCAGGCTATGCTTCCAGCAAGTAATAAGCACAGGTGGGCCAGAGGATACAAAGTTCTACACTGGTACAAGTGTCTAAATCCAAACAAGCGCAGGGGCTGAGGAGGCCACTCTCCTCAGGGATTCTTCCCCAAGCATTGCAAGGACGCTTCCTTTTGTTTGCCTGGAAGGCTTTTTGGGTTGGTCAGAGGACACTTTGACAACCTAGGAATGCAGGGTGGGATTGACTAAGATGCTGGATGTTCCTTCTTTCCCACAGATGGGTATCGTGCTCTATCTAAGAGAACAACCAGGTAACGTTCTCATGCCAAGAGAACTGTTATCAGTTGGGACCACTATGGCTCTCGGGTACCTGATTTTGGCCTGTGCTGCCAGAATACTCCACTGGTGTATGTTGGAACATGTTTGATCCCCAGATGCTGAAAAAAGAATGCATGGTTTTCTTCTGCTCCCAGGCCTTGCCTCAGATTATCAGCTCCCCAAATGGTGAACAATGACCACCAGAGGGTACTCTAAATTATGATACTATTTTTCCATTAGATATTTTTTTGTAAACAAGAAGGAAAGTGGTCTGAAGTGCCCTATGTGCAAGCTTTCTATTTCCTCAGGGACAACTCCCAACTGTCTGAAACCTGTCAGATAGATTCAGCTTTCCTGGCTGCAGTAACTCCCCTAAATGGTCAGGGATTCCTGAGAGGGATGATGTCACCACTTAGTTCAAACCCGTCATCTACTTCTCCTGCATCTTCCTCCATGCGTTTAGAAAACTCTAGGAGGGAGGCTGCCCCAAGAGTTTCTTCTGGTCCTACTGGGACACCTAGAAGGCAACCATTTCCTTCTTTATGTCCCCTGGTTAAGAGTGCGGGTAGCGAGAGAAGTGCATGAGCATTCACTCCATTTTCTCTGCCAGATTTAAAGCAAATTAAGATAAATTTAAGAAAATTTTCCGAGGACCCTGATGGGTACAAAGATGTTCTCTAAGGGTTAGGACAAAGGTTTGACCTCTCTTGGAGAGATGTAATGCTACAACTAGTTCATTTTTCAATGAAAAAAATGAAGTTTTGGATGAAGCTAGAAAGTGGGGTAATTTGTGGCTCATGTCCAATACTGATGTCAGTATGTCTCCTGAGGAAAGGGACAGATACCCACGAGAAGACAGGCAGGTCCCTTTGAGGATCCTGAATGGGACCCTGAGAAACAAGGTGACTGGTGGTGTAAACATTTTCTAACATGTGTCCTGGAAGGTTTATGTCCATCCAAGAAAAAGCCTATGAACTATTCTAAGTTGTCTACTACTTACTAGGTGGAAAATGAGTGTCCCTTAGCCTTTCTTAAGCAGCTTAAGGAGGTGATGAGAAAACACTGTCAGTTAACACCTGAGTCTATAGAGGGCCAAATTATTTTAAAAGATAAATTTATCCTGTGGTTCAAAGGAGTAGGGCTCCAGCCCCATATACTGGAGGTGGCAGGTTCAAACCCGGCCCCAGCCAAAAACTGCAATAAATAACTAAATAAAAATAAAAGATAAATTTATCACGCATGTGGCCCCAAACATTAGAAGAAAACTCCAGAAATTGACTCTAGGCCCAGATCATAACCTAGAGAATCTTCTTAAAATGGCCACAGTGGTCTCTTATAACTGAGATCAGAAGAAAGAGGAAAAATAAGGGAGAGAAAAAAAAAGACAGCTCTAGTAATAGCACTCCAACAAACGACCACCATTTTGGGCAGAGGTAAGTCAGAGGATCTAAGAACAAATGCTTCCAATGTGGCCAGACTGGACACTTCAGGAAAGATTGCCCTTAGCAGGATCACTGGCTGGGCAAGCCACCTGGCCCCTGTCCAGAATGCAAGGGTGAACACTGAAGGGTGGCTTGTCCTCAGAGGTGAAGGCCTCCTGGGACAGTGATCCCATCAGTGCCCAAACTGGACTGAGAGTTCCCAGGGAAGATTCTCATGGCTCCAGCTTGTGTCATCACCCCTCAAGAGCCCCAGGTCAGCCTCATAGTGGAAGGCCAGGAGATGGAATTTCTTCTGGACACTGGAGCAACCTCTTCTGTACTGTTCTCTAACCCTGGCCTTTTATTCTTCAAATCTAACTATACAGAGGGTATCTGGAAAGCCCGTTATGAAATTTTTCTCTCAGCCTATAAGCTGCAATTGGGGTAACTGACTATTCTTTCACGGCTTCTTAATCATGCCTGAAAGTTCTGCTCCCCTTTTGGGGAGGGACATACTAACTAAAGTGGGAACAATCATTTATATGAATATGGGACAACAACCTATTCTATGCCTTCCTTTATTAGAGACAGAAATTAACCCAGAAGTATGGGCTACTGAGGGACAAGTGGGAAGAGCAAGATATACTCAACCAGCCAAAATTAAGTTTAAAAAAATCCCATTATCTAGCCTAATCAAAAACAATAATCCAGACATGGTTTTGGTATACAGATGGAAGTTCTTTCATAGAACAAAGAACTCCCAAAGCAGGCTATGCTGTAGTTGATACTGGACAGGTGGCACCCCAGCCAGCTCAGCTGAGTGGGGCTGGAGGAACTGCTGCCTCCATCTTGGTGGTGTTGATGGCATCAGCCGGCAGAGGAACCAGCAGGCTGGAGCAGGCTGGAGCGTAGGTAAGCGAGGGGAGCTTCCCTTCACCAACAGAGGCTCCAGTAGCAAAGTAACCTAACACAAGCAGGGAAAGACACTGGCGATTCCTCCAGTCCATCCCTGATTGGTCCATTTTCAAAACCTGCTCTTGGTTGGTCTGTTTTCAGGCCCTGAAAGCTCACTGGATGATTACCCCTATATAAGCCCCTGAGCAGAGAAACCAAGCACAGATCGCTGCAGACCTTCAAGGGAGAGAGAGCGGAAGAACAAGAGCTGTAACACTTGTATCCTGCTCTGCAAGGAGGTTTGGCTCTTTGTAAGGGCTGTGACACTTGTATAAAACCTATTTTACTACTGATCCTGCTTTGCAAGTTTTGGCTCTTTGTGAGAGCTGTAATACTTGTTGAATAAAACCTAACCTACTGTTGATCCTGTGGTCCATCAATTCATTCATCAAATCATTGAGACCAAGAGCCTGGAAATCCAGTATCAAAAACCCGGTATCATAGTTACTCAGTATACTGTAATTGAGAGTGGATCTCTCCCTTCAGGAACCAGTGTGCAATTAGCTGAAAAAATAGTTTAACACCCCCCCCCCGCCCCGTGCTTTAGAAATTGGGAGAAACAAACATGTCAGTATATACACCAATTCAAAATATGCCTTCCTCATGTTACATGCCCATACTGCTATTTGGAAGGAAAGACAATACCTAACTTCCAAAGGCTCCCCCATAAAATACCATCATGAAGTAGACAGGTTGTTACAAGCTGTTCATGCTCCACAAGAACTAGCAGTTATTCATTGTAAAGGACACCAAAAGATCTTAGATGAGATTTCCGAAGGTAACCACCTTGCTGATAAAGAAGCTAAAATGGCAGCACAGATAGGAATAATTCCTCTGTGGCAACTCTCATTTGGGAGGGATCACTTGAGAATCAAGCACCTCAATATACCCTAAAAGAAAAGGAATTGGCTTTATCCAGAGATTATTCACTATTTCCATAAGGCTGGCTACAAAATAGAAGTGGACTTTTGCTATTACCTGCCACAAGCCAATGGAAAATACTTAAAATTTTACATAAGTCTTCACTTTGGCACTGAAAGTACCTATCACATGGCTAAAGCCCTCTTTAATAGAAAGAACTTATTTAAAACCATAAAACAAATAACAAGAACGTGTGAGGTATATCTTTTTTTTTTTTTTTTTTGGTGAGGTATATCTTAATTCTTCAAATCACCATCTAGCTCCCTCAGATATACTGAAACAAGGTAAATATTCAGGTGAAGATTGGCAAAAGGATTTCACTTATCGCTCTAATGTATGTGGTATATAATACTTGCTGGTATTTGTAGATATTTTTACTAATTGGGTTGAAGCATTCCCTTGCAGGACAGAAAAGGCCCAAGAAGTTGTAAAGGCTTTAGTATATGAGATTATCCCCAGGTTTGGACTTCCTCGGAGTTTGCAAAGTGATAATGGGCCAGCCTTTAAAGCAGCTTTTACATTGGGAATATCTAAAGCCCTGGGTATAAAATACCATCATACTGTTCTTGGAGGCCTCAATCCGCTGGGAAGGTAGAAAAAATGAATGATAACATGAAAGAACGGTTATGAAAGCCAACTCAGGAGACTCACCTCCCTTGGACTAAATCACTTTCCATTGTTCTCCTTAGAATAAAAATTTACCTCAAAAACTCGGTTGTAGCCCATTTGAATTATTATAAGGAAAGCCCTTTTTAAATGAAGATTTATTATTAGATCAAGAAACTATAAAATTAGTCAAACATATTACTTCTTTAGCTAAATTTCAACAAATCCTTAAAAACCTCCCAACTACGTTTTCACCCTCAACACTAAAAGAGCTTTTCTCTCCTGGAGATCTAGTCATGATCAAAACTCTTTCCTCCAATTCACCTTCCCTGACCCCAACTTGGGAAGGTCCCTTGGCTGTTATCTTGTGTTCTTTTTCAGCTGTTAATGTTATGGGAATAGATTCCCAGATACATCATTCACAAGTAAAATCCTGGAACCCACTACCTCCTACAGAAGGAGACCATAAAGAGAATCAACCACAGTCCACTTACACTTGTGAGCCTAAAGAAAATTTGAAGCTATTATTTAGAAGACAGCAAGGAAAATGTTAATATAGTTTTCTTTTAATATCACTGACTGTTCTTCCAACCTGACACTGTAATTAACCCCTCCTTTCACTGTTCTAGCCTTGTCTTTTGATGTGCAAATCAGATTTGTGTCTTGCAGAGATGTCATCGACCCAAACACAGTAAAGATGGTTCTAGTCCAAGATCTGATTCTATCGTGATCCCCTGGATTACTCTCCCCTCCGGAGAAACCCTAACTGCCCCCTTCTATCATCATCCGATTCAGCAGGAAGCAGTTAGATCAAGTCTTCATCCTTTTCCCCTAACAGAAGTTAGAGTTTCTACTCCGAGAGGGAGAACTGATACAGGATAGGTGGCTCCCCAGCCAGATCAGAGGAGCTGAGGGGCAGACCTGCTGCCTCTGCCCTAGTGATGTTGATGCTGTGGCAACAAGCAGAGGAGCCAGAGGGTTGGAGGGTAGGCAGGGGGTCCCTGAAGGAGGCTCCAGTAGCCAAAGGGGCCAGACAACTGCTGGGAAGACACCAGTACCCTAGTGTCTCCCTCTCTTTGCACTTTTAGCTGAACAGAGAGTCCTATTTCCCAGACCTGGTCAATTTCACCTAGGTTTTCTAAGCCTGGGAACCAAAAGGATTATATCTATTCATTTGTTACTGAGTCCACCTCAAATGTAACTATAGAGGACCCATGAACACTAAATATAGCTATATACACCCCTGGACAAAGAACCCATAGAGAGAGACAGAGAGAGAACTTTTTTCCCCAACTTGGGTTGTTTCTCTCTGCCAGGAGCTCTGGTGTTTTTGTATTCTTTTCTGTTAAATAAATCCTGTCTTATCATTGATCTATGGTCCATGGATTCATTCTTTGAATCACCGAGACCAAGAACCTACTGAAGATGAAATTCTGGTATCAGTGGTATTGGCACAAAAACAGACATGATCTATGAAATAGAATAGAGAACCTAGAGGTGCAACCAGCTGCATATCACCATCTGATTTTCAATGAACCAAACAAAAGCATACCCTGGGGAAAAGAATCCCTATTTAATAAGTGATGCTAGGAGAACTGGTTAACCACAGATGACTGAGCTATTTCAAGATTTTGATGTCAAAGACTAGTCTGAGAGAAAATACATTCACATGATTTTATTTTATCTGATTATGTCACAGATTGCAGCAACAGGAAGAAGAAATATATTTTCTCTTCTCACATAAATAAAAAGCACATTTGCTTGGAAATGTGCTGCCATTTTCCAATTTGACATACAAAATTTTTCTGTGCTTTAGCTAGTTTATATATGACATTTAAGTTTTTATGAGGGTTAATTTTTTGTGTCAACTCAACTTGGTGAAGGCATGTGCAGAGAGTTGAAACAACATTGTTTTTGGATATGTCTGTGAGGGTTTTTCCCAAACACATTGACATTTGAATCTGTAGTCTGAATAAAGAACCCCATCTTAATCAATGCAGTTTATTTCATTGAAGAGGAAGGGAGAAATTGTTCTCTGTGTAAACTGGAATATCCATCTTTTCCTGCCATTGGACTCAAACTGGGACTAACACCATAAGTTCCCAGATCTTGGCCTCTAGACTTGGACTGACTTATACTCCTGGATTTCTTTGTTCTCTGGTTTGCAAACAGCAAGTTGTGGGACTTCTCATTTTCTGTACTGCATGAGCCAAGCTATATATATGTATATATGTATACATATGTCATATGTAATATTAAAAATATAGATATAGAATGATAGGTAAAAATATGTATATATATTTATTTCTCTGGAGAACTCTAATTCGATTTTTGATAGTTTTAATTTATCATCAATATTACCTTGGCAACTGCCATAAATAGATACATAACTTCGTTCCCAACAAATGATCCAGAGTTATATAAATATCATTTATGAATAAAATCTTAAAGAATTTTTTAAGTACAGCTCAAACAGTATGTTTTAAAATAGAGGCACAATATATAGTATATTTGCCACTAGTATATAGTTGAAATATTACATAAAGCAGATAGAAAGTTATACAATTTAAAATATAAAGACATAAAATATTATTTTAAATGCCTGTTTTACATCAGATTCCTAGTTTGTTAAGTATATTCATTCAATCATGTTATTAATAATGGAATTAATAAATTTTCTTGTTTTTTCTTTTTTGGAAGACTTGGCTAGAGGTAGAGAACAGAGTCATTGAAATGACACAGAAATAGTATCTGTAATCTCAAATTATGCTAAGAAATGGTTTACTTGTCATTTTATCTATAAAATTAGTGCATGGAAACATGGGGCATGGAGAAATATGTGTATATTCCATAAATACTTAATTATAACATAGAGAAGAGTTAGGTGTGTTTCTTCAAGCAACATTTTATAATATCTTGATCTCTAGTTCCTTAACTGAGAAACCAATACAGAAAGGTGAGGACTTATTACCGAGCTCCACCCAAAGCTGCTGCTGATTAATTTCAAAAGATTTCCTCTACAGATTTTCCACTGCCTTAATATTAGCTCTGAAGCACTTGGGATGAGACACCGTTTCCTTTATTTACGGGAAGTGTTGCTAAGTTGGGGTTTCTATACTTACCATGACATTTTGCTTCAGAAGGATAGAGAAAAAAATAACTGAGACTTCTTTGGCAGATGATTTCTGCATGGTTATAAAACAGATTAACCTGAAAAGTACTGTGTCCTAAGGAAATAACAGCAACGTAAACATAGAATTAGAAGGTAAACATTATTTCTAAACATTTTGAATAATTTTTCAAAGAGAAATTTCTAATTTTGAATGCTATTAGCAATACTTTTAATAATATGTTATTACACAAAACATGATATTAAATATTAAATTAAGGCTTTCTATGGCACTGGCTCATTCAGTTAACTGATAACTCAATTTCAGCTTCTCAGAACTTCCATAGCAGAATTGAGACAGCAACAAAATTAAATTTCTTCCCATTTGAAATCTCTACTTCCCCTAAAAAACACATGGAAACCTACCATTGGTTAGGGAAGAATTTCTATACAGAATTTGCAGACCCCAAGGCTAATGCTGCCTTTGTTTTGTTGTGCACGTGTCCTGACACTACATGTCAATGCTGCTGAGCTCACATTCTCCTGCCCAGGAATCCATTTGGGTTTAATTTTGGGCTTTCCATAGAATTATTAGCAACAAAAAATAAATTGAGAAAATGACAGATTTTTTTTCCCCCTCATGAAGCATTAGTAAAATTGGAGATGACATTTTCAATAAAACTTAAACCCACATTCTATAATTCATTTTTATAGTAACATGAAATAACATTTTTACTTTTCCCATAATTATTAAAATACATATGCTGGCCCTAACAGGAGATAATTGTGTAATTAGGAGGATTTTTTATTCGTTTTTTAAATTTAAACTCTGGAGAAAGAGTTCATTCTCAGGAGTAAAAACTTGAATTAGATGTAGTCAGCAATCATACTAGATTTTCTTGAACAGAATTGAGAGTAATTATACTAAAATATACATGCTTAAAAATTAGAAAATATATGAAGGCAGAATGACATTACTTACTGGAGACACAAATACTCTCAAAAACTCATTTTTTAACCTTTTTTTTTTTTTTTACCATAAGTCTATTATCACAAGAAATGGTGAAACATTTTAAATCACAAAAGCATTAAGACAGAGAAACTGATATTATTTAAGTGTCCTTTGAGACTCCTCAGCCATTGGTGTGATAAATGACACATTTGCAACATGAATTACCTGGTCAATATTTGAAAGATCACTAAAATATCAAAATTCCCAGTATGGAGAGATATTATGTACAAAGATAAACATGAAAATTGATCAATGACCCAGATCAATGCAAAATAATTTCAGAATTTTTTCCTTGAAAAATGTGTGGGAAGGTGAATTCAAATCTTCTAGAAAGACAAGAAAAACCAAAAGTACTGTACTTCCTGTGTGGAGTGGAAGGAAGGAAGAGCTGATTAAAAGAAAAAGGAAAGAATTGCAATGAGAAGAGAAAGCTACTTATACCAAGACAGAGGAACAAGAAGAAAGAAAATGAGGTGAAAGACTATTCTGTGTGCAAGATGGAGAGAAAGTTCTGAGTGGAAGATTGAGAAGAGGACAAGAATTTAGAAGAAGAGAAAGAAAAAAAAATCTAAGTAGTTTTGTAGTTCTAAGATGTGTTACTGTTGCTTATTTGGGCTTTGCACTTCTGAGAACAATTTGCTTCAGGTTGCTTCATTGATTCATAAAGTTTATGATAATGATGATGCTAAGAGCTAACATAAGTATTAAGTTTCAGGAATTGTGCTAAGCACTTTATGTGCATTATCTTTTGGAACACTTACAGTAAATCCATAGGAGTTTACAGATGAGTGAGTTAACGTGCAGAGCAATTAGGACATGTTCTTGGCCACGTGGCTAGTAAGTGTTTGTAAAGATAGACCTCTATGCTGGTTTCCAAATCCAAAGCCTGAGCCATTACTGGCTTTGTTCTGATATCTTCCCAAGGCTCCTTCAATGGAGAGCTTCCATTCTAAAAGGAATAATAAATTTAACATATACATATGTATATACAATTCATATATACCTATATACATACATACTATAAATATATATATATATATATTTGTGGTTTTGTCTTTTAATTTGGGTACTGCAACACTCATGCTGCCAGCTTTAGCTTACAACAGAATTACATATCAAGCAAGACATTTCCATTACTCTTCTAAAGTATCCCTGAGATTTACACCATAAAGGATATTGGGGATGGTGTGGGGAAATTGGGAAGAAAAATAAAGGTAGCAATCTTACTTTGGCAATACAAAACAAATCAAAAAAGGGGAAATATTATTCATAAGCCACTAGCTACAAAGCATAGTAGCATCAACAGAGGCACAGAAACAGACAATTCTAATTTTAAATCTTCCTTCTCCTACTTCCAAATTCTTTGACTTTGGGAAAGGGACTTAGCCTTTGAAATCACAGTTTCTTCCACTGAAATTATGGAAACAAATAGGCCCATACGTCTGTTGTGAAAATTAAATGAAGTAATACAAAAGATGTCTTAAACCCAGTGTTTAATATGTGCTAGCTACCATTACTAACATTATTTCTAAATTTTTCTCTTCTAAAATAAATTACTTTCTCATTATAGTTAGCATGCATGAAATATGCTGCTTTTAATGTGTGTTCCACAGTAGAACAAAGTTCATATGGTATTTCCTCAGAAAATATATACCAGGAGAAAACATACTAACTTATATTCAACTGGAAGATATTTTTCAATAATTTCTAAAGTGTTAATACTTGCAATAAATGTTTTTTCATCACCTTTTTAATAAAATTTATTATTAGTATTAGTGGAAGTTTAATAAATTTGTATTTATTTTATGTTAATACTTATATGGATACCGGAAAAGTGGTGCCCCAGCCAACTCAGCCGAGTGGGGCTGGGGGACCTGCCACCTCTGTCTTGGTGGCAGCAGCCGGCAGAGGAACCAGCAGGTTGGAGCAAGTGGATGGGAGCTTCCTTCCCCTATTGGAGGCTCCAGTAGTCAAAGGAACAAGATGGAGCAGGGGAAAACACTGGCAATTCCTCCAGTGAATCCCTGATTGGTCTCTTTTTAGGAGAAAATAGACCAATCAGCTCAGCTTTCAGCTCATTGGACAACTGCCCCTATATAAACCCCTGAGTAAAGAGCCTAGGGGCAGTTCGTTGCAGACCTTCCAAGAAGAGAGAACAGGAGAGCCAAGACCTCTCCTGTAGCCAAGCAGATTGCTACAGACTGTTGAGGGAGGGAAAGCAGAAGGGGAAGAATTGTAACACTTATACCCTGCTCTGTAAGGAAGTTTGGCTCTTTGTAAGAATTATAACACTTATACCCTGCTCTATAAGGAGGTTTGGCTCTTTGTAAGAGCTATTAACACTTGCATCCTGCCCTGCAGGGAGGTTTGGCTCTTTGTAAGAGTTGTGACACTTATATAAAACCTATCTTATCCTGCTCTGCAAGGTTTGGCTCTTTGTAAGAGCTGTAATAATACCTCTGTAAGTAAAACCTAACTTACTGTCCATCCTGTGGTCCATAGATTCATTCATCAAATCGTCCAGACCAAGAGCCTAGAAATCCAAAGTCAAAAGTCTGGTATCAATATCACTTATTCTTGCTATTTAGTGACTATTCTGTTTACTATATTTCTGACATGTAATTCATGATGAATAAGTGATTTTGACTTATTTTGTGTTGATGATTATTTAACTATGGATATTTTTGCTAAAGAATTCTGAGAATGATGGCTGTCTAAAGAATGATTATCATGTTTGTGTCCTTATATCTTGCAAATTATAATTAAAATGTCCAGTTAATAAGTTTCTGCTTGTCTATTAAACTTATCAGTTAAATGAAAACTTTAAACATATTTCCTGACAAGAACTGATTGACTTTGTAATCTAAAGTAGCATTGACGTTTGGTCAAAAACAAAGACATTTGACTTCAGGAACATTAGTAACTGTTTTTCTCTCAATAACCTCTTTTGAATAAAGTTAAATTGTTGGCAGAAACTTATGTTATTTCTGCAACTACTGTCAATGGAATAAAACCTGAACTGTAACATTATTTAAAGGTGTTTATTCAGAACTGAATATGTGGGACCATGGCCTTGAAAGCCAGATCCAAGAAGCCTTGAGCAAGTGGTCTCGCTGTAGTTGTGTTACATATGTGTTTAGGAAAACAGGAATTACAGGTAAAGTCATAAATCTATGTATGAAGATGTACATTGGTCTCCACTGCAAAGACAGGACTAGATGCAGGGGATTACTGGTCATAGGTGGGTTTAAAGATTTGTTGATTTGTAATTGGTTAAAGAAACAAAACTTTATCTAAAGGCTTGGAATGTTTTCAGTTGGAATGTTTCAAGTTAAGATAAGGAAGTCTGTTAATCAGAGACTGGAAATATACACAGACTCAAGTGATCTGTTAAGTAAATTGATGACCTGCAGGTGTGGCTTAACCTTTGTCTTACATGGCCTTAGGACTGTTAATGATTTTTATCTTATTGTGGAAAAATAACTCCAAAAGAGACAGGGAAAAACTAAGCATGTCTACCTCCCTTCTGCTCATAGCAGGGAACTCAGCTTTAAGGATTTTTTATGGGAGTCAGGGAACCTCAGTCAAGAATGGGTCCATTCAGTTGGATTGGGGGGGAGGCTTAAGAGGTTATTACAGTTCATCCTACTCATTAGGTTTTAACAAAAGACATTGTTATTAATTCTTCAGGAAAAAAGCTGAGTGAAATACACATCTTAACAGCAGTCATGTGGTAGTAACTGAAAAGTAGATTTGGAGCTAGGTTTTCATTAAGAAAAACTTCCTTATCTGCAAATTTTAAAGAGACTAGCTAATTATTAACAGCATAAAATTGACTTGAGAATGTGAACCTTACCTTCCTACCTAACCCAAAATGGTTGATTAAAAAAAAAAAAAAAAGCAAAATAATTCCCTAATGACATTGGAAAAGAAACAAGGACTCAAATATTGAAACCAATTGAAGATAGCCAGGTGTGAATTGAGAAAGGAAATTATAGCCCTGGATGTATAAATTAATGCCACTTGGAAGGATTTTGTGGCTTAGGAACATTGCAGGAATGTCCCAAGTACAGCAACACTAGATGAAATCATTTACCCCCAAACTAGAATATTGAAGTGCAAGTTTTGACATGGAGAACCCACATGAGTTAGATTTCCCCCTCTATGCCCAGGCCCCAACTCTCATGAAGAAGCAGAGAGTTTGAAGAATGTGGATTGGAGAGCCCCTGACAACTAATATATCAGAGGGAAGTGAAATCCCCAAACCAGAAGATGAGCTTTTGTTTCAATTTTATGATAGAATAATGAACTTGTCATTGACATCATCACTAGAGGCATGTTCCTGTAAATAATACCAATAATACCAGAAAGAGGGGAACACAGATATTGAGCAAATAAGAATTATCAAATATTTGAGGAATATTTGAAGAAAACAGTGAAACAGAGACATTAAGAACTAATTGTCAATACAATTCATTTAAGCATTAGAAGAAAATATCAAGCTATCACATATATAAAATAAGAACAATTAGAGGATCAATCAGAGATCTAAAAAATACAAAAATATGATAATTAAATTTTGAAATAAGGACTAAAAGAAAAACTTAGAGTTGTTGTGCAAATTATTAATTAAAAATTGTAAGCTCATTGTCTATAGCTCAGTGGTTAGGGCGCTGGCCACATACACCAGGGCTGGCAGTTTCCAATCCAGCCCAGACCTGCTAAATAACAATGACAACAACACAACAACAACAACAAAAATAGCTGGGCATTATGGTGGGCACCTGTAGTTCCAGCTTCTTGGGAGGCTGAGGCAAGAGAATTACTTAAGCCTGAGAATTTGAGGTTGCTGTGAGCTGTGACTCTATGGCACTCTACTGAGGGTGACATAGTGAGACTCTATCTCAAAAATAAATAAAATAAAATAAAACAAAAACTGTACTGAAGGCATCTCCCAGAACAAGTTAAAAGGAATACAAATAAACAACAATGGAAAAATAAAAATAAAAACCCACCAAACAAAGTTGACAGCATGGCATGAAAGTTTAGAGATATGTAGGAAATCTCTAAAAGTTTCAATATATATCTAATATTAGTTTCAGAAAGAAGAAATATAAAAGGGGTAGAGAGCAAACAAATCAATAACACAATTTCCCAGAACTGAAGAATAAAGGCTTTAGCGAAAGGTAGGGGTAGGGGTAGAATGAAGGTTGAGGAAGGAAACTCTCCTGGGCCCAGTGTGGGAAATAAACGGCCACATCAAAGTAAAATAGATATTTTTAATGGTTTTCAGGGGGAAAAAAATCAGGTTACTGGCAAAAAGTGAAAAACCAGGCTGAAGCTTGATGTCTCATCAGTCAGATTTGTTGTTGCTACATAAAGGACAATGAATCAATATTGTCAGAGTACTAAAGGCAAAACTATGTTGGAATCACCTGTTGGCATTCAGGTGCCAGGAATAAAATACCAGGGTGCCAGAAAAATGTAGTGATGTTATCTGTGTATTACCTTTAGAATTTGAATTGAATTACAGGAGCCATATGTTTGCTAAAAGATAATGTTAATCAAAGAAATGCTAGTGTCACCACATGGCCGGCAGGGCAGTCAAAGAAATGATGAAAACATAGTTGTTGTTCAAGGAGCACAAGACCACTTTGAAGTGGAATTTGAAATTCAAGAATGTTGTGGAGGTACAACAGCAATGGAGTTGTGAGTATGCCACAGAACCTCCAACATACCTAACAATTGCACGCCCTGATGGTAAGTTTGAATTGCATGGTGCTGTGTGTGAAGTGCCCAAGGGAATATCTGGGAGGCTTCACACAGCAAGTGCTGCTTCCTCGGCTATGGTGTTGGAACACTTTACAAGCTCACCACAGAGGTGTATCAAACAATGTGAATGAGACAGGAATTAGCAAAACGAGTAAGAAATCAATGCCTTCTTAAAACAGCAGAATGGACAGTTTTCATCTCAAATTAATTACATGCATTGAAATGTGATGAGATATACCTTGTTGAGAACTTGCCAAGACAATGAATAGGTTGAAGAGGTGCAGTTGAGTTTTTCCTGCGTTCTCCTAATTTACACACCTTCACTTCTACTTATGAAGGACCTTAAAGGATGTACTATACTGTAGAAAACTGGTTACCCTGGTGGTATTTTGGAAGAAATTGAAACAGCATGATTAGAGATCCAAGTGGATACTTTGGTCAAATTTGTTTTAATCAGAAGTGTCTGGATACTGCAATTTTAATACAGTTTTTTACTTTCTTAAAATGTGCATACATTTTTGCCACCCTTCATATGTAAAGATATTCCCCATGTTTACCACCCTCAGGCTTACTTGAAATAATTACATAAATATGCAAACTAGTAAAACAGAAAAATAAAGACTAAGGATGATGTGATATTCATCAAATAGTGGTGAACAATAGCAGCAAAAAGAAAGTAAGCTGGAGAATAAATGGTTATGTCTAATTTACTATTGATGCATGACATTAAAGCAAAAAAGATAGTAATAAGTGACAAAAATCCTGGTTGCAGCCTAGGATTGTCACATATGAACAAAAGTGGGTAAGGGTGAATGGAGTGGCAAATTTAAAGGTCCACGAAATTCTTATTTGATGAAAAGTCAGAGACTGATCAGTACTAGATTATTAATAGCAAATATAAGATTAAGTGAGTATGAAAAATTCTGCTCAGCCATCATTAAGAAATCAAATGTTTCCAGAGAGTGAAGTGTAAAAATAAAGTACTTGCAACCCATTAGTCCCATTTAACATCTTTGCTGCCCCCTATTTCCTTCATAAAAGTTCTGTGCTTCATAGAGACATGTCTTAGTCTGTTTACTGTTGCTGTTAAAAAGGGGTGTCCAACTTTTTTTCTTTTCTGCTGCACATTGGAAGAATAAGAGTTATCTTGGACTGCTTATTAAATACAAAAACACTAATAAGAACTGGTGACTAAAAAAAAAAGAGAGAGAGAGGAAAAATTCATGCATGCTTTTCATGATATCCAACACAACAGAGAAGTAAAACAATTCTCAAATAATTGGCATAGGCCACAGGTTGGACAGCCATGCCAAGACCATGCGAAACTGGGTAGTTTATAGAGAAAAGAGGTTTGAAGCTTTTTGGCTTAGGATTGTGGTGTCTGGGAAGTTCAAGAGCAGTCACCTGCAGCTAGTGAGCACCTCAGGTTGCATCAGCTTATTACAGACATCAAGGGGATGGATTAAAAGGAGACCACACATGAGAGGAAGCAAAAGAGAAGACAAGCAAATCAGACTCTTTAAAATAAACTGCTCCCCTAGAAACTACTCTATTCCCTAGACAGGAGTAAAGAGGGCATTAATATGTTAATAAGGGACCCTAACACCTCCCAGTAGGCATGCTACTCCCAACCTTGCCACATTGGGGGTCAAATTTCAATGTGAGTTTTATGGGGGGGGGCAAACAAAATCATAGTAAAAGACAAGCTTCATATTTTGCACGTCAACAAAATCTTTCTGGGAATATATGAATGAGGGGTTGAACAAAAGAGGCAGTTGAAATACTCTGGAGATTCTACTTTTGTATCCATTTAAAGATGTCAAAAGTTAGTGTATCACACATAGCTCACCTGACAAAATATGCTTTAGTCATAGTAATACTGAAGAATGTTTATAGATGCTACTTTTAAAAATTACATGTAAATCTATTTTAATGCTGTAGGGGAAGGGTATGCTGTGTGTGCTATAACATTGTACATAGAAGGAGAGTTAGAATGCCCTGTGGGATAAAAAAAGTTCTCTAGAGGATCTAATTTTAAATAGTGTCCTCCATGATCAACACATGTCTGTGCAAGGAAATGGGGGTAGAAGGAGAGAGGACAGTGCTCAATGAAAGAGAACAAGAAGTAGGAAGAAAACTTGGCTCTGGGGCCAAAAATTTACCAGTGTGACTTTCCTGTAAAAAGAAAGAGTGACGTGGGATCAGGATAGATAGTAAGAAGATTTCAAGTTAAAGATTTTTTTTTAAGTCTTATGCTTAGAGAAATGAGAAGTCATTGTGTGATACCTTTTAAAGCAGGAGCAATAATGTCTGTAAAAGAATACTCTGGTTTCTGGGTAGAGAATGGAGATAGTTCAGGGGACATGTTTGTAGGGTGACTAGTATTCTTGATGAGAGATAATGATGACTTGGACTAGGATACTGGTTGACAAGATGGAAAGTAGGCAAATTTAATAAATACTAAATAGAATCAACAAAAATTGGCTGATGTGGAGTGCAAGCATGCTAGTTGTCTACGGCTGCATTACCAATTGCCATAAATTTAGCAACTTAAAACAACACTCATTTATTTACCATAGAATTCCAGCAATGTGGCTAGAATCTCTATTTAGGTATCAGGCTGAAATCAGAGATTTCTCATGTGTCTTCATATATAAGTTCTGGGGAACACCCATTTCCAAGATCACTCATGATACTGGTAAAATCTTCTTTAGAATTCTAAAATTGAGGTCCCCATTTTCTGCTGTCCCTAGAGGGCTGGTCTCAGCACCTGGAGGGTGTGTGTGCTACATGCCACACGATCTCTTTTATCTTCAAAGACAGCACCACAGAATCTTCCTCCTGTGGATTCCTTCTACATTTTTTACAAATCCATTTTAACATGAAAAACTCATTCCTTTAAAACAGTCATCTAATTAGGTCTGGTCCAGGAAGAATAATTTCCCTTTCTTAAAGTCAGCTGTGCCATATAACATAACTTAATTCATGGGATTGATCTCCCTTCATATTCAAAGGTCTCTTTCACAGTCTGAAGGAGGCAATTATAAAAAGGCATGGGTTATTTGAGGCTTTTTAGAATTCTACCTGCCAGTGTGGGAGTTAGGGGTATTCATAACACCACTGTATTATTCAATAAAAAATCTTAGAAAGTAAGCATGACCTCCAGGAGCCTTCTTTTCATCACCTTGGGCTTCTAAAGATAAATGTGGTTCCAAAGTCTGTATCTCTGAACACAGTTCAAATATAATGAATTTGTTTCTGAGATTATAAAGTAAAAGATATTTCTGGTCTTTCAGGAAGCTAACACATTGTTATTTTTTATACTCTTTAGCATCATTGTTTGTGATTTATGAAAATATGCTGATATGATTTCCCAAGAAAAGTCCTAAAGGATAATTATTATTAATTTATGAGAAATATGCAATGGGTAATATGGAACAAAATCAATTAAAAATAAATGAAAGCCCCAGGATCTGTTTTGTTCTCCTCAAGCCAGTAAGTTTCTGTAGAAAATAAAAGAGAATGTATAGAGAAGGTTAAAATGTTCCAGCTACATGGAGGAGGGTAGAGTCATGGTAGTCCCTGGGGAGGATTTTGTCTGTTAACATAACAGTATACAAATAATAGAATGTTCTCAAGGAGAATGAAGTGCACCCCTGATGAGAATGTAATCAGCAAGGAAAAAAAGAACAAATTCTCACCCTCCAAACAAATAAAATAATCTCTTGAGCTAAAATGAGTTGAAATCAGTTCACATTCAATACTTGTAGAGCCAAAGAATAGTTCCTACGCAATTTTTCTGTAAGACCCCCCTACAAAACTCACCCCATATATTATAGTCATAGTTTATTTTCTTCTTTTTTTTTTTATCATAAACCCTAAACACGCAAGTAAAGGAATAATACATATAATTGGCAGCTCTACTTTTTCTTAAAAGTCAAAGAATTGGGACATGGTGAAATTTTCAAAACTTTATGTAAGGTAGTAGCACTTTCAGTATAAACTTAGGGAAAGGTAAATGAGTTTAACAAGTTATTCTTCACAATTCTGGGATTATGAGCCTATTATATGACAACCCTCATATGTCACTAATGTATTATTTACAACTAGAATTGATAATGACTTTGTTAGATGAGCTACGGTATATTTGCTTAGGCACCACCCACAGCTTCTATTAATGTTAAGGGAGGTGCTGCCATTGAGTACCTTTCAGTTTACTGAACAAAATGTGGAATCAAGCAAACAAAAATTCTGAGAGCAGTTTTGACTGCTGTGTTAATTATTGTCCACCTTCTTTCTACTTACAGTTTGAATTGGTCATTCTGTGTCTAAATAAGGTGGAACAAATATGATGGGATAAAACTCTTCCCCTGCTCCAATAATTTAAGCTTTATTTTTCCTACTAATATTGAGCTTGGAAAGAAAAAGAGAAATTACAAAATAAAAAAAAAATATGTAAAGGATTAAGAAACAAGCAAGTTATGTTGAATTACTGATGTGAATATTTCTATAGCCAGAAAAGATGTTATAAGCAAGAAGAGCAATGTAAAAGTGTATTTACAAAAGTGTGTAAATAAAGTGTTGAATCAAAGTTTTACCAATGTCAGTACCTGCTATGGCACTCCGTCAACCCAAGTGGGGGCTCACATGCCAGGATCACATGTTTAATGGTTGTGAAGTTTTCTTTCTGCCCAGGTTCACCTCCTATCCTGTTGCCCTAAAAGTGTTACAAAGTATAATGCTTGCTAAGGAGCTACTGATCTTATCTCATTAACCCATGCAGCTGCTTGAGGGCTTGTCTCCAGGCTGCAAAACTTCTCCATGCCAGCTAGGAGATTGTCTTGCTCCCTGCACCTTCCTCAAGAGCTGATGGTTGCTTCTATAAGCCTGCTGCTCAGTCTCCTACATGTCCCCCTTTTGTCATTTAAGATATTCTTGTACAGGGTAAGGGAGAGACCTGCAGTTGTGTGTTTCATCTATTGATCTTATGGAGTAGTTCTCCTTCCTGCTAAGTAGAAGAACAAAAAGCACAAAATAAGTAACAAAGTTATTCCAACAAAACCAGTGAAGGCCTTCACAAAAGAGAAGGGAGAAGGAGTAGCAGCACTGTTGACAGTGTTTATAATTTCAATTCTTGGGACAGATTACACTCTTAAGGGTGAGAAGACTGCGGATCACTTTCATATAGGTTCAATAAATGAAATTATCTCCCTTTGCTGATGTTAAGGCAATTATTGCCAGGAATGAGAAGTTTGCTGATGTGGATTTACCTTGCATATCAACCACTTGGAAAGCTGGCTGCTTTTGTTCCTGATCTTGTTAGACCCTAGAGGATGCATGCTGAGCTCACCCAGGCCTAGATAATAGAGGATTCACTAAAGAGTGGAACCTTGTATCAATCCTTCCTCTCTGAATAGAAGCTCCAACTGCTGTTGGGAAAAAGGATGCTGACTGCTCCAAGCTACTTCCTGCTGAAACTGGACAATGATATAGGGGAGCAGTTAGAGGTTTCTCAAAGGAGGTTGATCCAGGTTTCACAGTAAATGAAAATCTGGGTTGATAATTTGGAATAAAATGCTAGGGTATTCTTTTCTTGAAATTTACTCAGGCCCAGGAAATTGGAGATCTCTTTTTAGGGTAGGATGAGGGAAACTTTTATCAGTGGAAGGGGTCAAAGGGCAGGTAAGGTCTTTGGTTCATAACAAGATTTAATCCAGTGGGAAAACAGCCATTGCTTTCTTGTTGTTCTGTAATGATATGAGCAAAACCTTGACCTCAATGTAGTACATAACCAGGTTAACACATTATCGGGTTCTCATTCAGACATACCGGGCTTATAGAAAATAGGTTGTTTAAATCTCCATGCTTGTGTTTTTTGCCAGTGGGCTCTGGGTTCAGCTTGAGTGATAGTCCCCTGCTATAAAGATATTTCATTATTACTGAATTCAGAGCAGCAGTCCTTTGCCCAATGGAACCCCTTTTTACACCTGGGGCATATACCTGGGGGTTTACATTCTCTTTATTTCCTTTGATTACCAATTGAAAGATGGCCATTCTGTTTATTTTTCCCTTTCCCACATTCCTCTTATATGGCCCAGCTTCTCACAATTATGGCATTTAACAAAATTTGGTTTGAACCCAACTTTTAAGTGGTAGCAAGAAGATTATCTTTATAAAATTTGGTTCCTATATCAGAGCATGCTTGTATATATTCATCAAGAGGAGCATTTTGTGCCTTCAGAGGATGCAAAAGTCTGACACTCAGAATTAGCATTCTCAAATGGTAAGGTCTGGAAAAGCATGTCGTTAAGTTCTGCTGGAGAGCAGTGTTATCTATGACGTTTTTAATTGAGCTAGAAAAATCA
The DNA here is from genome assembly GCF_000181295.1 of Otolemur garnettii. Taxonomy (NCBI): domain Eukaryota; kingdom Metazoa; phylum Chordata; class Mammalia; order Primates; family Galagidae; genus Otolemur; species Otolemur garnettii. The sequence continues at coordinate 181,803 of NW_003852590.1, forward strand.
GTATAAAGTTCATTTTCACATTGCATCACCTTAATGAAAGATTTAGAGATATCTCTGGGAGTCTGAACCTTTTCCCAGGCTCAAAGCCTCATCTGTACTATCACTATGTCATCATATTGGATTTGCCTTAGGATCCCCATCCACTGACCCGAGCCAGTGAGCTGTTCTGAAGTCATGGGAACATTCCTCTGTTGGTTCTGGTGACTCCTCAAATGTTTTAAACTGCAAATATTATCCAGATTCAAGAACAATTCTGGCTATCATGTCCCAGTCATAAGGAATAAGTCATTGCTCTTGTTCGAGTCCCTGTAATAAGCCTCTAGAAAATGGGGACTGCATGCTATACTGTGTTACAGCCTGTTTTAAAACTTTTAGAATCTTAAAAGTAATCACATTGTGATTAAAATGCTGGTCCCCTTGAGGATATTGTGGACTAAGAGGAATATCAGTAAATGTAACAGGTAAAACCCTCAATGTATCTTCAAAAGTAAAGTCACCTGTTTGTTGACCCTCTAACAGAGCTTTCGTAACCAAAGTTGTGGGGGGACTATCCTCATAAGGGGTGCTGTGGGTAGGTAGTGTTGGGTGATATGTAATGCTTCTAACTGTAAGACAATTCACCTGGTCCTCCAACTGTTTAATCTGGGTTGCCATAATAATTACTAAGGTATCTCCCGGGTTGTTAGTATATGCATTCCCTACTTCCTCCTCAGAAGAACTCTCATTGGTGTCATGTTCATTGTTTAAATTACACTCATTTTATTATCCTGCTCCTCACTGATGGGCAAGGGTGACAATGGATGAGAGGACATAGGATCTATAGACTCACATTCTTGCCCTCATTACCTTCCTCATCAGTCTTGACCTGTTGTGACTCTGTGGTCAGAAAATTACTTATTGTTTCTTACTGTTTGTCAAAGGTCCTGTTTACTCTGAGCACAGTTTTTCCCTTGACTAAAAGAGACCAAAGGTCACTGCTTAACCCAAGTGCAGCTCACCCTTTGGCTGAAACTCCTTCTTACTATTTGCTGAAGGTTTTACTTCCTCTGAGTGTAGTTTCTGCTTTCAGTCCATGACCCAGTCCAGATTCTGTCAGATCCTGCCAACTATGCCATTTGTTAGTGCCCATTATGGCACCCTGTCGTCACTGTGTGAATAAAAACAGCCAGGACATGGATTGAAGGTGCCTGCCTGCAAGAAGTGGGCTTCCCGTCTGTCCTCTGAGAGCCCTGAGAACCTCTCCTTTGGCCTTTTATTGAAGCCTGATACAACCAAAGTGGGGGGCCCATGGGCTAGGATCACATGTTTAATGGTTCCTAAGTTCTCTTTCTGTCCTAGCTCAACTCCCATCCTGTTGCCATGAGAATGTTACAAAGTATAACAGTTGCTTGCTAATGATTGTATCTCATTAATGCATGCAGTTGCTTGAGGGCCTGTCCAGGCTTCAAAACATCTCCATGCTGCTGAGAGACAAGAACTGGTGGCTGCTTCTATAAGCCTGGTGCTCAGTCTCCTACATACCAATGTAAACTTCTTTTAACAGGTGGTATTCAGAATGGGTCTAAAAGAGTATTGTAGCCATAGATAGCTTATGCTTGCATTCTAAACCCCACATCACAAACTGTTTAAGCTTATGCAGTATTTTTAATATTTGGGGCCTAGGTTTCTTCAGACTCCAAATGGATAACTAGGAATATAGTGATATACAATAATAATTATTGTCATAAACCAATATTTTGTCTTCAATATACTATCCTTTTCATCCTACACACTCTTCCCCATGATCACATGCCATAACTCTATATTATTGTATGTATTTTGATGGTATTCATACAAAATCACCTTCAATCAACATATTCCCTAAGATTTAGGCTCTCATTTTTACTTTACAATTTTTCACTTCTGCTACGAAAAAAATAGTAACTTTAAGGGTATTTTCACCCATTTGATTTGAAAAATGTCTAAGCATATCTTATTTACTGTATCCAAAGTTTTCTAGAAAGTTGGCTATTTTACTCCAAGGTAACATTCCCCCGTACTCTTTTGTTTCTTTCATGTTAGAACATTGGTGTCTATATTCATTATCTATTTTATACCATCTATCACTATGACTAGTTCATGATTGTGTACATGATTTGTGCCAGTATAACCAACGAAAATTCCAATGTTTTTATGAAATGTATTATTTATTACAAAACAAGGTCTTCTTTCAGCTAGGCTTGGAATTTGAAAGTTTGAAACTGGAGCTGTCATTGCTACCTTGTTACCACAAGAGAAGAAAATGTCTAAAAATGAGCTAACTTGAAGGAAGTGTGCTGACACACAGAGACAAGACACTGCATGATGGCATCTTTTGTGCCCCTTATTAATTTATGCTTATAGCTGGGCTTTTGGTTGGTTTCTCTGTCACTTGGTACTCAGGGATTCCTGACTCTATCTTATGATTCTCCAACTCTGTCATTTCCACCTTTAGTTTAGATTTTCATTTTCTCTTTCCTGGGTTGCTTCAAAGCATTCCTGCTGATTTTTCCTGCCTTAGGTATTTTCATCAGCTCTGTCCTCCATACAGTTCCAGGAATAACCTACCTAATACACAAATATGACTGCACCATATTCCTCCTTAAAATCTCTTTCCTGGCTGCAATGCAAAGATAGTATCTTTAACATTGTTTGTGAAACTCTTGGAGATGAAGCATCCACCTAACTCTATAACCTAATTTACCTTTTTTTCTTCTTAATATTTGTATATTCACAGTACTGAGAATCTAGAAATTTCTCTTACAAAAACATACTGTGGTGTTTTTCAATGCCTCCCTTTTATTTGTGTTCTTTCACCCAATATACACTTTCATGTCACCTGGTTGGAGAGTCTACCTCCTACTAGTCATTCTCCTGTTAAGGATTAAATTATAGTTATGAAAATTGAGCCTCACCTCACCACCTTACCCCAATTATCCAAATCTAAGAAAGGTGCCCCTAACCTGTGCTTTCAAGGTCTAATAGTTATTTTTACCATTGTATTTGCCATACTATATTGAAAGTATGTGCTTACCGCTAATCAACATTGCTCCCCTTCCACTAATGCACACAGATGACTATGTCTTTTTTTTTTCTTTGAATCCCTAGCACCTTAAGAAGTTTCTGGCACATCATGCCTACTAAATGTTTATTGAACAAAAGAGTGTCTGACAGAAAAATACTACCTTGTTACTTGGTCCTTCCATTAAAAGTCCTTGTATTTGAACAGAGACTATGAAGATCTATTTCCAAAGACAGAAATATTAAGAGAACACGTGTTTTTTAGTAAACAACATATAAAATCAGAATAATTCACTATCAGGTCAAAAGGTGAAAACCTTGATTACTGCCTCTTCTAAGCATTCCAGAAACTATGATAGAACTCTGCAGAAGAGAATTAAGTATGTTGCCACAAGCTGACAGAAGTTGAATTTGCATATGAACTTCAAAACCAAGTTTACACTAATCTTCTGTTTCAGGAGAGTATCCTGTTAATAATCATTAATTAAAGTCAAATTGACACTTCTGTTTCCAATTGAGCAAATGTATTGCATTAAAATTTCCTAACTTCATTACAACTTACTGAGAGCCTAATGGCTGCAGTATATTTCAATTTTACAAGAACAGAGAGTGCAGAAGCCTATTCTAAATTTTTATTTGATAATCTGTACCTCTTTCCATATGGCCTCAAGAGCTCCATTTTTCACTATTGCTCCACTTGGGATTTTCTTCCCTCTTCCTTTCTACTTCCTCCTTTCATTAATAGCAACAGCCAATGATGTCTTGCCTTCTCCATTCTCCCACATCTTACCCAGAATATGTTGTCTTTATTCTTTATCTCAGCATTTTCTCAGCACAATCCAGATAAGGATCTGATATCCAACAACTAGGAGAACTTCTGGAAACAGGGAAGAGGAACAATCCCTATGTGCTGATTTTTCTTTTGTACCAACCTTTTGTCCAGTGCTTCAGCAACTCTGCTGTGGGGCTAGATTCATAGGTAACTTCTTCAGCATTTATTTATTTATTTGCATTTTGATTTAAAAAGACATTGGCTATTCTGCCTCCTTCTTCCACATTTAAAGATTCATATGGCTACATTGGACCTTACTAGATAATCTAAAATTATTTCCTCATTTCAAGAATGGCTTAATAACAATGTCACCTCCAGCTACAACCTTAATTCCCCTTTGCCATGTAATCTCACATCTTCACAGATTTTGAAGATTAGGTTGTGGGTATCTTCAAGAGATTATTATTCTGCCTACCACACAGTGAAACTCTTTCATATTTCAACAGGATAGGGAAAGAGGTACAGTTCACAATTAGGAGAGGTAATTAAAATGGAAATAGACAGAGTAAGACAGAGCCACAAAAATAAATAAGCCTGGAACCATGGACCCCGGCAGGACTTCCAACCTCACCAACTACCACCTCCTTTTTTCCTCATGATGACTTCACCTGTTCCTGACTCCTGCACAATATCTGCTACCTAGGTTTAAAATAGTCTCTGTTCTCACTAATTCCGTGAAAATTGACCTTGAAAAAGATCTTGTATAATTTATTAAAAATAGATAAAACAAAATACTTGCATACATTTTATATTGCTCTTCTAACATGTGATTTATACTTTCCTTTTTCAAGTTATTATTTCAAGGTATTTTATTCAAATGTGAGTACATAGTGTGCTGTGCTTTTCTTATGTAACTTCATTTGTTTCTTAATAAGTCTCTTCTCTTCAGAGAAAGAAAAAACTGACATATCCTGAGTTTAATCATCACAGGTCCTATAGTAATTACCACTGAAGGCAGAATAATTAATTATGGAACTGAACACTTGCTTGCTTTTTTATTTTTTTGCCTTTTGATACATGCAACAAGAATTAAATGTTTTTATTAGGTACCAAGTTTGTGGGGCTGAAATCTGAAAATGTCTGAGTAATAACGTGTCTGAATTAACATCAGAAAAATGCCTGCTAAAAATGTAGTCACTTATTCTGGATTCTTCCCTTTAGTGCAGTTATACGTAAGTCAAGGGCAGAAGATACATTTACTTATGTACATCCATATGTGAGAAGAAAGGAAGTCAGAATAGGTGATCATTGTCAGTCTTGGTTGACTGTTCTTCCATTGCCATGATTATCCTTTGTAGAGATGATAAGTATACTTCAGGGAATGGTGAGGTATAAAAGAATCATCTCTCCTCCCTTTTCATAAAATACAAAGAGGTTACACAATGAACACTATTTGTCTGGCTGCACTGGACTCTAAGGAACTTAGCAACTTAGGCATTTATATTGGAAAGATGAACTTGGAATTGCTACAAAGCCGAGATTTCTTCCCACGTGTCCATGTCCCTCCCCCAGTAATCCCTGGAAACTGTCAGGAGAGAGAAAGATTTGAATGTTGCAAGGATTACTAGAGGCTGCTCAGCTTGTTTTAAAATAGCAAGAAACGTAAGATATAATGCCATTTCTTACTACTAGCAGACTGAAGGCAATGCACAAAGAGCACGATGATGATTCATATGTGAATATCTCTAAACATATGTATATTTTAAATAAGATATTTTGGGATTAATCAAAATAATTATATAGGCTCTTACTATATTTTATTATTCAAATAATATTTTATTTTATAATGAAATTTGTTTGACATTATATAAATTTGACTTTGTTAAATTAATCACACATAAATTACTATTTGTTACATTTTTTACAAAGAAAAGTCCAAGTACAAAGTTTCATGTGAATAAATTTAAATGCATTTTTGAGTATGACCTACTTATAAATTGGATACTATATGCTATTTAATAAATTAAATTTTTAGTGTAGCTGATATTTATGTTGTTAATGCTTTCAATTAACAGTATTGTTTAAAGAAATTTTAAATTTACAGCAAATTGAGCAGTGTACAGAGTTCCCTTCTGCCCCTCCTTCCTGCACAGTTTCCCTTAGTGTGAACATTTTGCATTAGTGTGGTCTTCTCTTTCTCTCTTCCTTCCTTCTTTTCTTTTCTTTTCTTTCTTTCTTTCTTTCTTTCTTTCTTTCTTTCTTTCTTTCTTTCTTTCTT
>NW_003852590.1:187911-212916 GCF_000181295.1 Otolemur garnettii
TTCCTTCCTTCCTTCCTTCCTTCCTTCCTTCCTTCCTTCCTTCTTTCTTTCTTTCTTTCTTTCCTTCTTTTCTTTCTGGGTAGAGTGCCATGGCATCATAGTTCACAGCAACCTCAAACTCTTGGGCTCAAGGGATCCTCTTGCCTCAGCCTCCCAAGTAGGGAGGGATTACAGGCGCCCACCACAATGCCTGGCTAATTTTTAGAGAGGGGATCTCACTCTGGCTTAGCTTGGTCTCTAACTCCCAAGCTCAGGCAAACCACCCACCTTAGCCTCCCAAGAGTGCTAGGATTACAGGTGTGAGGCACCTCACCCTTGGCCAAACACTGAAACTCTGATTAAGTATATTGGAGACTTTTCAAAAACTTCTTTAGAAAATTTTGTTTGAAATTTTTGTGTTGAAACAAAATAACACTCAACCACAACTCCTGCTCAACCCTGCTCAAACTATAGAAGCTGGATTTGGAAACTATCATCCACTATATTCACCAGATCTTGCTCCAACTGACTACAAATTCTTCAAGACCTTGGACCATTTCTTGCAAGAAAAAACATTAGATTCTTGACAAGCTGTGGAAAACACCTTTAACAATTTCATTGTCATTCACTCTGCCAGCTTCTTTGCTGCTAAGCATGCTGCTGTTAAGATGACAATACTGTTTTGACAATTTAGGTGTATACTTTGATTAATTGTATTGCTTCTTGTTGGAGATATAATAAACTAATCTTTTGATTTGAAATCAGATATTTTACATTTAATGACTTAAATAAACAGCTACACAACAAAAAAATGAAGAAATATTTCTGGGTTTTAAGTTGTTTAATTTGTTTTTCTATCAAAAATAGGATTTACTCACTAGAAAGCTTAGTATTCATAAAAAGCATAGAAAAAGTAGATTTATTTTAAAATCTATTGAAGTAGAAAGGAGTGTATTTAAGGCCCTATTTATGTTACACAATCCTTTCCCATTTTTTTGGTTTTCTTTAACTTTTTTTCCCAATTCTGGGTATGCTACGCACCAGGCTGGGCTAAAGGAGAGGCCTTACCTGCTCTCCATCCATAAGTTTAAATCATTTGGGGTGGTGACAAATTCACAAACACATATGATTTTTGATGGACTTAGAATTGCCTTAATATCTCTTCAAATGTAAGTTTAATAAGGTAGGAAATAAATGTGAAGATTATTTGGTACCCCAATGGAAATTTAATTGTAGGTGACAAAATGGTTTAGACAAAAGATGTGAAAGGAAAAGGTCGAAAATGTTAAAAATACCACATATTCAATTTACAAAAATAAAAAACTGTCACTAAACAATGTCTACTGAAAAGATTAATAATTTCTTTTAAACAATGAATGACATACTATTTCAAACTATGTTTCCCACAATTTACACCCTTTCCCTAAACTGATAAAATATAATACAGTGTCTCAAATAATATTGGCTTATCCAAACCACCTGATAAGTATCTTATTGTTGCATGGAAACTATAGAAGGAAAGCTCCCTCTATAAGCTGCTCAACAATTTCCTCAGTGAAATAATATTTTCTATTCAATAACTCTAACATGAGTTTCTAAACAAGATGTTGAAAAGTCTTCAATATATTTAAAAATGGTTTCAGTGTTTAACCAAGGTAACAGGTTGAAGGCAGACTAATATTTCCCAGAACATCCTGTTGATCATGTACAGTAAAAAAATTTCATTGCCACATGGTGTTATTAGTATAATTAGTAAAGGTTTCTATATTTAAAAAAGCTACTTTTCAAATAAATGATTATTCTTTGGGATATATGAAAAAATATAAAACTGATTCTTAAACTCATGTTTTCTGAAATTATTCTAATCTTATTTTTTTCTCAAGGTCATAAGCTGTGTTCCGCCTACAGAATGACTAATCTTTTTGATGTTTCCACCAGATAAAGCAGTTTGGTGAAACATGTTTTTTATTTAGTGAATCATATGTACATAAAAAAAAATCCTTTTATTTTTATAATAAACATGTGTAATGTATTATTTAAATGTAATAGTATAAGTTTAGATACAAATAGCTACATATTATACATATTTCCAAGTAAGTAAATGATTTTCATACATAAATTATTTAATTCATTATTTAATCAATCAATAGGTTTTATAATGCTTTGAATTAAAGCTTACATACAATTTAGGAGATAAAAGATTCCCCTAAGATTCTGTTTATAAGTTACCTTTCTTTTACATAATTTTCTGTCTTCTATAAATTTATTATGAATTAAGAATAGAAATACTTTAAATATAATTTTTTTAATGAAAAATATCTTAAATTCATTCTTTCAGCTATAATTCATTTAATAGTAAAAGGATTATGGCTCTCAAATTTAGCTGTAGAAACCCATCTCCCTGCATTTGCGCATACACACAGACACATGTTCTGTTCCACATCATTTCTAATTTTATTAAAAGATGGGTAGTGGAGATTCAAGGAAGAAAATATAGATTACAAACATAGGTGTGAGTTACTTATCCTTTTCTTTATAACAATCATAAACATCTAGAAAAATAAAAAAAGTACAAACTAATTTTCATTGGAACTAGTGATTGCACTCCTAGTTTTTCCATATTTAAGAATTCCATTAAGCCATGATTTTTTAAGTACTCAAACTTCAAAAACTTGTATTTTTGTTAGTGTAATAACTTCAGTTTTTCAAATTAAAACTTGTCTTCTAAATCATTCACATCTACAGATCAAGATCAATGATTCCATTATTTGTAAAAATATAAAACTATAGGCAACCTCAACTCTAGATAGTGCTGTGTTTTAGAGAATTCCAATAAGCAACTATGATATGGAAAGGTTTAAGTTGCAAGATCATTCTTATGCTCATTCTAGTATATTCTAACCATATGGAATATAATTATAAAGAGTTACAACTTGTATATTTAACATCATCCCATCAGAACTTTACCTCTATATGAAGAATTTAAGATGAACAATAATAAATGCTTTTGGTGAAACAAAGTTTGAAGGTTTTGTCACTAGATATGCTGTAGTGTGCATTTGTTATGTTTTGATCAGGAAAAAGGAAACCTCTTTCCTATTTTTCAAACAAGAAGCATTATAAAATAATAAATTAGATACTAATAAAAGTACTAGAGGACAATAGGTCCAAAGCTCAGGAAAGCCATAAAAGGTCCAGGACATATAAGAATAGCAGGAAATAAATGGCATATATCAACTGTCTACACTGAATTAAGTATTTCAGAATTGGATTATACCTTGTTTTGCAAACGAATTCTCAGATGTCATTGGCAATGTCTTACATTTTCACGCTCCAAAACATACATATCTTCCCATGCTACTCCAAATGCAAAAACGCCTTTTGCTTCTCTTTCTCCTTCCAAATCTTTCATGATTTCTACTCACTGGAAAAATCTATCCTGAAACCATGTTGCTAACCAGTATGAGAAATGTTTATAAGATTCTGGCTCTTGTAATAAAGGAGAGGGTGAGGATGGTGAAACTTACTGACTACTGGCACACAGTTCATTTTTCTTAAAAATGTTTAAAAGGATGGCTCCCAAAATGTTAAGAGTGAAAATGGATTATTTGAAGACAAAAGAGTTGGAGGAAAGTATGTGGAATTAGCTTTAAACCATCTCCTTACCACTGCCTTTTTCTTCTCCCTTTACTCTCCTTTACCTTCTTGGTATCTTCCTTCTTAATTCTCCCATACCTTGATTTTTCTTATTCTATTTTCACTGTTTTACCAACATTTTTCAGGTAAGGGGTGTAGGAGGTAATGAGTTTGGGGATGGAAAAGCTGAAACCAAGTTTGATGCATGGCTTTATGTAGAAAAGAGTGGGCCAAGAATGGTTGGCCCATTGTAAGATTTCACTAATGGACGTCTTTTTCCAGAAATGAATACTGGACAGGCCATAGGGAAACCCAATTCATTGTGACTAGCTACCTGAATGGAGTTCATGCAGTAGATAATGAAACTCAGGGCAGCCTAGTGGATCAAGAGGCGCAGGTCTACTGGGAGCAGAACACACCAGATCACACAGACCAATGCACATGGTCACCATCTTGGTGATCTGCATGCTCTGGACTCAATAGAACTGTCTCTACTCCTTAATATGCCAATGATTCTATTTTGCCAATTCAGATTTATTTGATGATTTATAATATGTTTATAACTTTATTAAAAATATATTATCTAATCCTTCCAAATAAATACAAAAGGTATAAAGTCTTCATCTTTTTTTTTTTGGCAGGGACTGTGTGGCTGTGTTTAAACTCGCCACCTCTGGTATATGGGGCCAGCACCCTACTCCTTTGAACCACAGGTGCCACCCTAAGTCTCCATCTTTTTTTATTCTCCTAAGTAAAATACCACAAGAATGGAGAAGCAAATATCCAATATACTCAATATTCATATGAAACTAGTAGGTGAACAACTACAAGCTTATATGAGAAGGGAGGGTGGGTTTGGCAAGTTCTAACCTATCAGGTACAATGTAGGGGTATACGGCACACTTCCTGGGTGAAGGGCTCAAGTGCAACTTGGACTTTACCTGACAAACACAAAAAATGTAACATAATCATATGTGCCCTTTTCTTTATAAAAAACTTTCCTATTTAATTTTATTTCTTATAAATTCTGTACAGGTATTTTTAAAAATAAAATATGTCAAAATTAACATTAACATTTTGGTTCAACCTAAAATAAATTCTGACATTATATGTTATTGCCATTGGCTTATGTTACAATTACTAAACAAAACCAAGGCTTCTTGTATGTAACCCTTAATTGCAAATGCAATAAAGTAAAAAAATAGTCAGGAAAGATGACTGAAAATGATGCCTAGACTGAAAGTTTGAAACAAATTCTGCAAAGCAAATTTTTCCCTTAGAATCCCTTGATATTTGCATAATTTGGCACCAGGTAGCCTTAAACCAAAATCAGTAACTTTTATAAACATTGAAAATGTATTATGAAATGTTTAATATCCTCCAAAGGGTGTAAAGAATAATGACACAAACACAAATGTTCATAAATCCATCACAAACATAAAATAGAACATAACAAATATAATGGAAGTTGACCCAAACATTTGCTAACTCTTCTCATATGTAGCCTTAATCTTGGATATTTTCTCTTTCTTTTTGTCGTATTTGTAGTGTATATAAACTAAATACTGTTTACTTTTGAGTTTAAAAAATGTATTAGGAAATTTTGTTTTAGGTAACTGTATTCACATTCAGTTCTATTATGCTGTGAAAGTCACTCATGAGATACAAGTGACACTAATATGCTTTTGTCTATATTTGTTAGTCTATTTTCACTACCCTATATTTTCTATTACTATTCCTTGAAAAACTATCTTTTCCTTAGAAGTGGGATATTATCTTGCTTGAATAATTCTTATTATTACAAATAGTTTTTTTGTGAATTTTTTTTAACATATCTCATTTATACATACAAGAATTTCCCTAGTCAAAACAGTTTATTAGATTGCTGGCATATTTTAATTTTTACAGAGTATCTTATTAAATCTAGGATGTAATCTATTATAAGATACATTATTACATTATGTACTACCATAAAAGGAACAATAACAATTATTATGGTACACATGCATATAAGACATTCTGATTACAGAGATAATAAAATGCAAAAGTTTTGTATGTATTTTAAAATCAATGAAATATGGTAGATTTCAGAGTAGGAGATAAAGAAGTTGTATCAATTTACATATACACAAGAAGTTGAGTTCTGCCACACTATGTCCTCACCAATATTTTGGTATTATGTGTATCAGACATTCTAATTTTTGCTACTGTTGTGAGCATAAAAGGATATTCTAGCTAGATCCTGAATTTCTTTATTCTTTTTTTTTTTTTTTGGCCAGGGGTGGGTTTGAACCTACTACCTCTGGTATATGGGGCTGGTGCCCTATCTTTTTGAGCCACAGGTGCCACCCATGATCCTGTATTTCTTATTAAATTAATTTTTATATCTGATGATTTATACAAATTATGTGTAATTCATGATTTACTTTGTATTTTTCATTATTAATGTTGTGATCACTTTTAAAATGAAATTAATTTAGGGGTTTTTAATTTGGGGAGTTTTAAAATTATATAACAGTATCATTTTATTATTGAGTTGTAATTATTGCATATGGGCAAAGAATAGATCCTATGTGAATATATTTCAAGTTTGTTTGAGTCAAATGAGTATTCTCAAGGTATTAAGTGATGTTTTTTATGTATGTCCAATAGATTAAGCATGTTCATTTTGTTATTCAAATATTTTCTAGGTTGAAAACTGTGGACATAATTTCTATACAGCTGAAGTTTGTCTTTCGAGGTTAATTTATTCCAAGTACAAAGCATTTGTGTAAACCATAAGATTGGTTTTTAATATATTTAAACTGTTAAAGTTGTCAACCTTTTTTCTTTTCTGCCACACATTGGAAGAATAAGAGTTGACTTGGGTCACATACTACATATACAAATACTACAGAAAGTTGATAACCACAATAAAAGTTCTGTGTATGCTTTTCCTGATATCTGACACCACAAATAAGCAAATTAGACCTCAAATAATCTGCATATGGCCCCAAAGCTGCAGATTGAACTCCTCTGATAGCCTTTTAAAATTTCATTATTGTTGTTATTTCTTTTGGACAAAGTCAATAATTGCATTAAATCGTCAGAATTTGTAAACTGAACAAATTGGTTCTATTTGGTGAAAAATATATTTCTGGTTGCATAGGGAGTTTATACTTTTTTCTTTCATGCATTAACATTTGTATACATTCATATTTAATTTTAAATGTTGGAGAAGATTTACTGTGGTTTTGAATTGCATTTGTACTAGGAAGTTTTTATCATGAACTACTTTATTCATAGATCAAATGGCTTCTCTTAAGAATTAGTCATTCAATATCTTTATAAGGTGAGTTGTCAGTTCCAGCTTGAAAGGTTCAGATTTTCTTTGCTTGAAGAGATCTACAGCTTTATGTCTCTCTACTTTCCAAAGACCCAAAACATTTTACAAAGGGAGAAAATAGGTCAACAGAAGATTAAATATAAAATTCAGTAGCTTATCTGCCTTAGAATTTTGAAAGGCCTACGTACATTAATAAAATGCAATATGTGTAGTTATGGAAACAATAAAATAAGTCAGATGTTGGTGCTAATTATGTATTTTACAGCTAGCCTTCAAACTAAACGGGCTAAATAGTGATAAATTTCCTTATTTGCTTTCAATTTCAAAACCTGATACTAAGCAAGAAAGATTGTTAAACTAAAATTGCAAGAAAATACCTAATCCAAAAATAGCATCTATAAACAAAAATGTAATTTCCTATATAGCCCAAGTAGTGTTTAAATTGTGTATTGTGATATAAATGATTTCAGTTAAATCATTACACTTTTTTGAACTCTTGGCCAAACTGGATTAATTATTACTCACTGATGCCAACCCATCTATGGAATAAAGATTATACATTATATTATAAATATACTATATTCAGAAAGAGTGGTATTTACCTTCCATAGACTCCTAGTTACTTTTCATGCCTTAGTATATTTTCTACTAGAAACATTTTGCTTTATTTTTTATACAATTTTAAATTATCCCACAACAGTGAATATTTTTTTAGTCCTCATTGTCTATACAACTAAATCTAAACACACTGGCCTAGGATTAAAGGCCTCCCATAAATAGCATACCCATACCTCCTGATATACCTGAGAGAACCTAGGATTATATCTGTTGTCCTGGCATAATTATTAGTAATGTCCTTTTCACTCTACCAAGTGTCCAATTTTAGATTACATAGTTGTTTCATCCAATATCAAATTCCAACAAACTTTTCCAATTTTATTTCAGCAAATAATTCAGAATTTCAAAAATACTATCCTTTAAATTTTTTAAGGCTTTTAAAATACCTCAATGCTATTATTTTGTGATAGTTTTTAATTTATCTGACTACTAGTCTTTACAAAAATGCATTTAGATAAAAACAACCACTGAATTTCTCTCGTGAATGATTATTTGAATTTAATAACTTTCTATGAATAATTTAAAACCAAATTTGAAGTGCTGCATCAATCTTTGAAATAGATTCACATTTTTTTAGTTCATTTATACATATTTTCAAAGCTACTTTACAAAGAAAATATTGTAGTAGCTTTGATCAATAGAACGAAACAAATCAAAAAAGGTAAAGCCCCTTTTTCTAGGGAAAAGATAGCAAATTTATGTTTCTAAAAACTTATTTTTTAAATTCTAATATTGACTTACCATCAGAAGTTTAATGTTACCATAGGTCATGTATTTGGAAATGAAATGAAAGAAATACAATGATCAAAAATATTTTCTGAAAGGCAAATGATAATTTTACAAAGTATGAATTATATCCCAGCAAAAACATACCTGTAGTGCATTATTTTAAAAGCATGTCTATGATTATTAAATATTTTTAAACATCATAAATATATCTTCATATATGCATATATATTCACACACTAATAGGTTAAGCAGAAGTTATGATTTTTTTTTAGCTAAATGAGGAAAATACTGTAATAAATTATTTTTAATCATTACACAAAAAGCACAAGATAAATAATTATATTATCAATTCTTTACATTGTCATTTTCTTATTTATCCCTTATAGGATGCTTGTTACCAATATTATGTCCCTGCAAATCAGTTTGTCTACAGACAGAGGTATGTGTCTATAGATATAAACTTTGGGTGCTGAGATTATAGTCAACTCCAAAAAAGGCTGAGAAATAGCTGAAATATAGACTTTTTCATTTAATGTATGTCTACATTTTGGCTGATACTCCAATATTTTATTGAAAAATAAGTTATTGAAGAGGGAGGCAAGATGGCTGACTAATAAAGCTTCTTTAAAGAAGAAATGAAGTTATAATACTCTGAATCCAGGAACAAATTTTCTTTCATTAAGTAAAAAAAAAAAAAGAAAATCTCCTGATTTGGAACATGAATAGGCTGTATTTTGTAAAGAAAAATGATGTGTATATGTATAAAATGAAGATAAAAATTAATTCTGACATTTCTTGCCATAGGTGATGATGGTAACAAGCTTCTCCCGACTCTCCAAATCTGTTCTGTCCTGTGCAGCATCCACTAGCCACAGGGGGCCACCAAGCACTGAAATATAGCTAATCTGCAAATGTCAAATATGTTCCAAAATTTGAAGACCTAGTAGGAAAAATACATATTTATATATTGATTACATGTTGAAATAATAGTATCTGATTATAGTGAGTTAAATAAAATATATTATTAATGAAAAGAAAAACAGTGAGTACTCGTGAACAAATCAGGTCCTTTAATTTCTACTTGGTTGTTTTTGTTGTTGTTTTCTATATCTAAAAGCTTTCTCACGCTATAGAACCAGAGGAAATTATAAATGAAATCCAAGGAAAATGGATATTTTATATTTAAGCAAGCCCCTAAAATCCAGTGATTCGATAATAAAAGTCCCTTGCTACTAGCTTAATGAATAAATACCCACTAAAAAGGTGCATTGTGTGCCATGACATCCAAGTTGAGATTCAGAGGGAATCTCTGTTTTAGAAAAAAAGATGTAGTCTTTTCAAATGATTCAACCCTTCCAAAGCTACATGGCATCAAGAACAGTAGATAAAAGGAAATAAAATTGTTGATTCTTGGTGTGACTGTCATTTGCCAACATAGCCTCTTTAAGACTGGCTTTTCTGTATCCTAAATATTCAGCAGGCATGGACACAGACAGAATATTAAACGCGACTCTAGTTGTGACTAAAATGTGATCAAGTGATGCTATGGAAACAACTAGCACACAAGAAACCTTCAAAAGCAGCACTGAGTAACTCAGATCAGAAGATTTTACAGGTTTAAAATTTTACAGCTTAAAAAAACAATGTTTCTCTTTATTCTACATTTCTTATGCAATAACTTGGTATTTTCTAAATCTTTCACAAATTGAATTATTTATATATTGATTCTCCATAGACCATGAATATTCACTCGTGCATGCCAGTGCAAGATTAAAGCAATAAAAGCTCTAGTATAAAGACCTTTGGGGATAGTATTAAATTTAACAAGTATTGTTCTGTTTTTAAAATCTGTTAACAAATAAAATATAAAAATGATATATTATTGGTGAATTAATTATGGGCATGTGTCTAAAACAGTGCTATTTGTTGTGATAATAGGTACTCTGTTATAGGGAATCTATAATGACTTGCGATACTCTTTCTGATTGGTGAGCTTCCATTCTGCTAAATGGCTTCATTTTACCCAGGTTCTTGCTCTTTCCCACATGATACTATAGTTTCTTTTACTCTATTTTTTTCTGGCTATTCTGGAAAGTCCTATCTTTTGCACTGAGCTAACATACAGAATGTGAGGATCTTCAGCAGACCTTCTGGATGAAGCACTGGAACTACAACTTGAATTTTATCTTAGAAATGAAAACACTATACCCTAAACATTTGTACCCTCATATTAATTTGAAATTTTAAGAGTGATTACATGTAAAAAAATTGAGAAGTTTATGAAATGAACATTTACAGTAAGCTACGACTAAGAATGAACATTTTAAAAACTAAGTTCATTGTAGCCTAAGTTTACAGGGCTTATACAATTCATAGTTGTATACATTGATATATTATAGATTTCACATTTGCTCACCACTCATTACCTCACCCAGAGCTACTTATGGGCTACTTATAGACCTCTGTTCATGGTAAGTATACCACTTTTTATCTTTTATACAGTATATGTACTATAAATTTTCTATGTTTAGACACCCAAATACTTACTGTTATGTTTCAATGGCTCACCAATATTCAGTACAGTGACATGCTGTGCAGGTTTGTAGCCCAGAGTAATCAGCTGGACCATCTAGTCCAAGTGTGTAGTAGGCAGTGCCCTCTCTGTTTGTGTGAGTACACTCTGTGATGTTTGCCCAGTTTCAAAATTACCTTAAGATGTGTTTCTTAGAATGCCTCTTTGTCGTTAAGTGATTCATGACTGTTCTTTTAAGTATTAGGTTATTAAGTAAGAAATGTGCTAAGTTTGACAGTTGAGATCTCTGACATTTCACTTTGACCATTCTTGTCTTGTGCGTTTGAAAGTACATTCTCATTCTTTCAAATGCACATTTTGGCTTGTGATTATCTCTCAAAAATTATTTGAACAATTTTTGTAAAATCATGGCTAAGTAAAAAATTTGTGTAATTTTTAAATATGAGCTCCATTCAACCAATGCAGCACAGACAGCTCAAAATATCAACAGAGTATTTGGGAAATACATGGCTAAGGGATGCGCAGTATAGCAATGGTTTGAGAAGTTCCATTCTGGTGATTTTAATCTTGAAAATGAGCCATGTGGTCTGCCCAAGACTGAGATGGGTATTGATGAGCTGAAAACTGTAATTAAAGCAACTCTATCTCAATCTACAGTTGAATTCGCAGTAGGGTTTAACATTACTATTCCAACAATATTGGACCATCGGAAACAAATTGGCAAGGGTAAAGAAGCTGGTTAGATAGGTTCTGCATAAATTAAAAGAGTATCAGAAGATATATTGCCTTGAAGCTTCCCTTTGTTTGCTGTCATGGCATAGAGGCAAACAATTTCTATACTATATCATTATGTGTGATGAAAAATGGGTTCTATTTGACAATGGTTGGATAAAGACAAAGTGCTGAGATGCGGTGTCTGTTTGGTGGCCTGGTGCTGTTATTTCCACTACAGCTTCATGAAACCTGATCAATTGATTACAGCAGATATATATTGCAATCGTATGGATAAAATTATGAGGATGCTTGTGATTAAGGGGTTGAGTCAATAGAGATAGGGCAATCCTCTTGTAAGGCAATGGTGTCACACAAACAACGCTGCTCAGACTGCAGAAGCTGGACTTGGAAATTGTCATCCACTGTATTCAACAGAACTTGCACCAACTGACTACCATTTTTTCAATTTTTGGATCATTTCTTGCAAGAAAAAATATTTGATTCTCAACAAGATGTGAAAAATACCTTTTGCAATCTCATTGCAACTCACTCTCCAGGCTGCTTCTTCACTACTGGTGTACACGAGCTACCACTAAGATGGCAATACTGTGTAAATAGTTTAGGAATGTACTTTGATTAAGTACTGCTTCCTGTTTGAGACATAATAAAGTTTTACCTTACAATTATACATTTCATATTTAATACCTATGTCTCTTCTGCATAAATGTTTCTTATCTCTCTTTCTCACTTTCATTATACATGGCTCATTAGAGAGCATTTTTCCTCATGGCCCCTTGGGGAAAATAAATGTTGCTTTGATATTTACAAATCTTGTTTTCCCTTTGAGTGACAAATATGCTTGGCAAAAAGTAAATAATCTATGACCTTAGAAGGCTCTATAAGGCAGTGGGTTACCTGGGGGTCTTTCTTTCCATTTAATACATGAGTTTCTATTTATTCTAATATTATAGAAGATTATTCCATCAATGATAAAGAGTTTTATGTATTATGATAAAGGCATAACTCATCAAACATACATATCCGATCATTACATTTACTTTCCTTACACACAGTGGCTACCAAGTACCTAAACACATAAATTAGATGTTTTATCTTTCTCCTTACGTTTTATAAAGAATTTACTTCCTTTGATGTTTTATGGGTATCTTCTTCTGCATTGTCAGTTAAAACTCATTAGGCATCTCATGACAAATATTTTGAGGTCTTTATTCTTTGGTAGAGAATTTTCTTTCTCACAGACTTGTGCACAAAGACTCGATCTAACAACTATCCATATTCCTTGACAGTGATTCTGTAAGTTTAGTTCCTATAGGTTTAAAAGTTGTCTGGTTGTGTGAGTTTTTATCCAAAATTCATGCCATCTGTGCAAACACATATGGCCAGGGAATGATTTACTTTGAAATCATCACAAGCAAATAAAATGTGTGAAATTGCAAGTTTAATATGCTCTTCATATTTTCTGAATACAACTTAACCATAAAATTTGCATAATAATATCCATCTTTTCATCATCTACAATTATTTTACTCTATATTGTAACAGCTATAAATGTTTGGCAATTTTGTTTCTCTTTAAGAAAAGCATAATCTGCTTATCACATTCATTTACTATTTTCTAATGAGATGTTTAATCACTCTGCCAGAAATATGTAGGTTTTATAATGTCCTGGATGGGGTTGAAACACATTCTTAGTAAAGTATCACAAGAATGGAAAAGCAATTATCCAACGTACTCAATACTGATATGAAACCAGTAGACAATCGGATTCATGCCCACAGAGGAGAAAAACTCATTTTAATTCAAATTAGGGGGAGGGGCAATGGGGGTGGGGGTGCTCTTACTGAATGGGCATGGGGAGGGGAGGTGTTTTCACATCTTTTCTGTGTGGGACATAACCACAAGAGGGACTCTATCTGAAAACAATCAAGTTTTTTGACTTGTTTGTTTGTATTCTCACATTAACCTGAAATAAATCTTAAAAAAATAAAGTTAAATCAAATACAGGATGGATCTTAACCTCTACCTTATCTGAGCCAGAAAAAGAGACTTGTTTTTTTAAACAAGATAAAAAATAACTCTACACTCTTTATTCTCCATTTCTTTTTCTTTTCTTTTCTTTTTTTTTTTTTTTTTCAGTTTTTGTCTGGGGATGGGTTTGAACCCGCCACCTCTGGCATATGGGGCCAAAGCCCTACTCTTTTGAGCCACAGGTGCCACTCTATTCTCCCTAAGTATTTAATGTCTTAATTACTTAAGCTTGGTGAAAGGTCCTGCTGTGCACTGAGTTTTAAGGGTCCTGAGGACCTATTAATAATTATAACAAAAAATTCCTCCCAATCTGTATAAGGCAGCTATTACAACACACATGGCCTGATATCTTCACCCCTAGGACAAGTGGATAATGATCTATAAGAAAGAACTTTGTATTGTACTTTAGGGGGAAGAATATGGGAAGAGAGGAATTTGGAAGTGGAGGAAAATTTTAAACCATGTATCAGGTTGGAGAAGAGATTTTTCTAAGAAACGGGATAGACTGGATCAGTAAAATGAATACACCATTCAACCATGGGTGGTGTGAGGGAGACAAAGAAAGGTGAGAACACTCAAATTTTTCCTAGGGTTGTTTGTAAATGTTGTCCTCAGGAAACTTTTATTTTATTTTTTTTTATTTTTTACTTAAATCATAACTGTGCATTAATACATTTATGTGTTTATTTCATATACAATTTGGAATGCTTACATCAAACTGATTAACATAGCCTTCACCTCACTTACTTAATTGTTGTGTTAAGACATTTGTATTCTACTCTTAATAGATTTGACATGTAACCTTGTAATATGCACCATAATGAGGTCCCGCTCATTACCTTTCTTCCACCCAGCCTCCCTCCTCTCCTTCCTTTACCATCCTCTCCCTTCTTCATTCTGAGCTATAGTTGTGTTTTATCATTCATATGAAAGTTTGGGTGATTATATACTGGTTTCATAATAGCACTGAGTACATTGGGTACTTTTTCTTCTATTCTTGAGATACTTTACTAAGAAGAATATGTTCCAGCTCCATCCATGTAAACATAAAAGAGGAAAAGTCTCCATCTTTTTTATGGCTGCATAGTATTCCATGGTATACATATACCACAATTTATTAATCCATTCATGGGTCAATGGGCACTTGGACTTCTTCCATGACTTGGCAATTATGAATTGGGCTGCAATAAAAATTCTGGTGCAAATATCTTTGTTGTAAAATGATTTTTGGTCATCTGGATATATACCTAACAAAGAAATTGAAGAATTGAATGGCAGGTCTACTTTTAGTTCCCTGAGTGTTCTCCAAACATCTTTCCAATACAGCAGCATCTCTGGATACAAAATCAATACTTACAAATCAGTAGCTTTCATATAGACCAATAATAGTCAAGCTGAAAATATAGTCAAGGACTCTATTCCTTTTACAGTATTATCAAAGAAGATGAAATATTTGGGAATTTACCTAAAAAGGGACATGAAAGATCTCTACAAAGAGAACTATGAAACTCTGAGAAAAGAAATAGCTGAAGATGTTAACAAATGGAAAAACATATCATGTTCATGGCTGGGAAGAATCAACATTGTTATAATGTCCATACTACCCAAAGGAATATATAACTTTAATGCAATCCCTATTAAAGCACCAATGTTATACTTTATAGATCTGGAAAAAATAGTTTATTTTATATGGAATCAGATAAAGCCTTAAATAGCTAAGACATTACTCAGAAATAAAAACAAATCAGGAGGAATCATACTACCAGACTTCAGGCTATACTATAAATCTATAGTGATCAAAACAGCATGGTTCGGGCAAAAAATAGAGAGATAAATGTATAGAACAGAATAGAGAACCAAAAGATGAACCCAGCCACTTATCATCATTTGATCTTTGATAAGCCTATCAAAAACATAAATTAGGGGAAAGATTCCCTATTTAACAAATGGTGCTGGATGAATTAGTTGGCAACTTGTAGAACACTGAAACTGGACTCTCACCTTTAACATTGACAAAAATTGATTCTCACTGGATCAAAGATTTAAAGTTAAGACATGAAACTATAAAGATACTTGGAGAGAGTGCAGGGAAAACACTTGAAGAAATTGGCCTGGGAGAACATTTTATGAGGAGGTCGCCCCGGGTTATTGAAGCAACACCAAAAATATATTACTGGGATCTGCTCAAACTGAAAAGCTTCTGCACAGCCAAGAACACAGTAAGTAAAGCAAGCAGATAGCCCTCAGAATGGGAGAAGATATTTGTTTCGAACAAGGGTTTGATAACTAGAATCTACAGAGAACTTAAATAAATTAATAAGAAAAGAACAAGTTCTCCCATTTCATTGTGGGAAAGACACTTGAATAGAAACTTTTCTGAAGAGGACAGGAGCATGGCCTACAGACATATGAAAAAATGCTCACCATCTTTAATCATCAGAGAAATGCAAATCAAAACCACTTTAAGATATCATCTAACTCTGTAAGAGTAGCACACAAAATCCCAAAACTACAGATGTTGGCTTGGATGTGGAGAGAAGGGAACACCTTGGCACTGCTGGTGGGAATTCAAGGAAACGTTTATTTTAGTCATCCAGGGTACTTACAATAATGGGCTCAGTTTCCTCAGGTATAGTGCTTTAGGAGGATTTAGCAAACTATCAGTAATTGGTTGAGGGCAAGACCCAACTCCACAGTTGCAGCGGCTGGGACAAAGAATTGTACTGTTTATTTCTGGAAGATCCAAACTTTGCATCCCTTTCTCTGAGCAGGATAACATATGCTCTACACTGTACATATCTTGCATTTCAATCAGGAAAACTGAAAATATTCAGTACTCAACTCCTATAGAGAGTTCTCATGGGAAAAGGGAAACATTGTCCCAGTGGATGAGAACAGCCAGATGAAATGATTACAGCCTATTATATCATAGGCTCACTGAGCCCACCCAGTTGTGCAAAGGAACAGGATATTACATATGTATACAATGGAATTAGTATTCAATATGAAACACATTTGTTCCTTGATTATTTCAAGTATATAAACAGTAGAGGTTCATTTATGTTTATTTTCTTCTGTGTATCTGAATATGTACACAGAGATTACAGGAAGAAAGATTCAATCTGGTATAAAAGACATTAGGTCAATGTATTACTGGAAATCTTTTGTTCCTTCCAAAATTAGGAATGCAAAGTTTTAGGAATTATGTTGGCTATTCTATTACTATCTTTGATAACTTTATGCCTTAAAGCAAGGTTTTCATGGTAAGAAGTGCATTTCACAGTATTTTTATTTCTCTGGCTGTATCAATAGCTTTTGTTCTTTTTTGTTAAGTGGAAAAGAATGAAGAGATTCTGTCTCTTTTCACTTATAATCTTAAAGTAGTACACGCAGGCTTTTCATGTCATTTACAAGAAGAAATCAATAGGAGTTAATTGATTTTGCTGTACTTTTTCTTCAGTATATTAAAGAAACCTATGCTGAAAGAATTTTATTTAGTGATAATGGGTGATAAATTTTGTAAAAGCACATTTTTTGCTTCTTGGAAAAATTAATATGTTTTTCTCTATACTTTTTGTAAATAAATAGTAGGTGGCAACTTTGTGTTAGGTTGCCTAAAATGTATGCACATTTTAGTTTTTTCCCTGTGGGTTGCAAAAGCTAAGTTTTAATTAATTTAGGAGGTTTTAGGTTTGTTAGAACAACATGTAGAAATGGAGAATCCAGAAAAAGATGGATCCATACAAAAAAAACCTGGTTAGAGCAGAGCTGTACATAAGTCTTAGAACTGGTGGCTTCCTTAAATAATTGAGACAAAGCGATGCAAGTCTACACTCCTGTGTTCATTATGTACCTTCTTTGCCCCTTCATTTGTATTTTTCTCTGCCTTTTTGCTTTTGCTTTGCTTTTGCTTTTGCTTTTGACACCCTAAGAAGCCCAGCTTGTCAAGCCCTTTACAACTCACTCCTTACTCTGTATTCTGTGTCTTATGACTGCCTGGTTTCTGCAACTATTGTGCACTCTGATACCCTCATTTGACACCCTCAGGTTCAAATTTGACAATAGTATTGGGCAATCCCACCTTCCAGTCCAGACATCATAGATGACTGTTTAAACTCTGGATTAGCTTCCTTTCATTCGTAATCATCTATTTTTGTTCCAATTGTGGCAAGAGATGGGGCATATGAGTTTAAATATGATTTTAAAATTATAACAGTAGGAGATCTTGAGCCTTTTTCTTTAGGAGAAACTAGGTTTAGAAGGAACAATAAGAGGTACATCTAAGATCAAATTCTGTCTTGTTTAACACAAGAAACTGTGCTCCAATAATATGTATCATTTATTTGTTTACATCTTTGTATTTCTCCACTAAATTCCTATGTGTATGTGTATATATGTATGTGTATACATATATACACACACACATGGATTATACACATATCATGTGCATATATATCATATATATATGCATATCAGGATATTATTATGTGTGATGTAATATTTGATTGTATAAATTAAAGATATCATTACCATGTACTCTTAACCTTTTAACCAGATTGTTAATGTTTACTCCCACATTTTCACCACAGCCCCAAATTTTAATCTGAACTTATGACATAGATCCATCCTTCCTAATTCTCATAATCTTAAAATGCCAGTTGAATAAATTACTTACCAATAACGCATTCATCAGTAGACGAGTATAACTTTAAGCTATAGCGTTACTTCCCTTCCCTTCAGCTTTCAGGCTATCTTAGTCTAAGGAAAGCTGTTTACTTGGATTTTCCTCTTTACATTGTTTTATCCACCTCTTTTAGTCCCAGAATTCTGACAATGGACTCTAATAATGTTTTTCCAACGTGACCTCACAGATGAAGGCTGAAATAAAAGAAAAAGAAAGAATATCTTGTAAAGAAGATATGTTTTACAACCATTAAAGATCTTAGAAGGGAGAAGCTTAGAAGCACTATGTGAATTGAAGATTCACAGCTAGTAAGAATTCCGGTGAGGATTTTACAT
The DNA here is from genome assembly GCF_000181295.1 of Otolemur garnettii. Lineage (NCBI taxonomy): Eukaryota > Metazoa > Chordata > Mammalia > Primates > Galagidae > Otolemur > Otolemur garnettii. Next base: position 206,514 of record NW_003852590.1, read on the forward strand.
AAAAGCTCATGCTATTTCACATTTAACATCAAGTGTCTTTTTTTAAAAATAAGAATAAATTGCCAGATAAATTGAAAGCAGCAAGGCTGGTGTCCAATTAGAGAGATAATTAGGAGATGGAATCTACAGGGCTTCATAATAAATTGTTGGGGAAATAATTTAGTAAAGAGAGTACTAAGGATCATTCTCAACTTAGGTGATTAGATGATATGATTACCTAAAATAAAGACAATTGAGAGAGAAACAGCCTTGAAGATGAAAAGTTCAGTTTGGCCATGCTGAATTCAAGTATCCGTGTGACTTCCAAGTGTTAAAGTCCTGCAGGAATTTGGAAATGCAGCTCTAAATTTCTCAAAAGATTACTGCTGAAAAAATATGAATCATTAGTACAGGCGATAGTAAAGCTCAAATAAAAATGATTAGCAGAAACGGATAGAAGGATAGAAGAGGGATCTTTAAGAAATATTGGTGAAAATAAATCAGAGATACATGTACATTAAGCAGCAAAACAAACATACAAAACCCAAACAATAGAGAATTGTGTCTTGGAAATCAAGCTAGCGCATTGCAAAATGACATTATGCCATCATTATCAATGGCATAATGAAAAGTGACAAGAGAAGCTACAGAGAAGTGAAAGGAGAGAAGGAATTAAATGTGTTCATAGCATTTTGAATCCCTGTGGCCACTGATAATTTAGGCGAAAGTAGTTTCTTTAAAATAGGGGAAGGAGTCATACTGAAACGCACAGAGACATGAGTGCGAAAAAGGAAGTGTAGACAGCAGGTGTAAAACCCTAGATGGTCGTCCATGAGGTACAGAAATGGATGGGAATGTGTTTTAGGAGATCATAAAACTGATGGAGTTTTTTTTTTTTTCTTTGATCCCGTTGATGCAAAGGAAATAAAAAAGAGGAATGAATCGTGATAAAGAGATACAGAGATACTTAATAGCACAAGATCACCAAATATATAGGAGGGAATGGGAGATGCCATTGGAGCACAGGCAAAAGGACAAAGCAAAGAGGGCAGTGCAACACAGCCACTGGGCAGAGACTGAGCATACTCGGAGAGCAGGCATTTTGGGGGAGGCAATTTCTCCAGCCCCGTGTTTATGGAATTTCAATGTGTGACCGTCCTTTTCTGGTGGGGGTTAGAGGGGTGGATGGGAGGAAAAGTGTGCTCTGAAGTCCTCTTAAGGCATATGTTCTGCACTTTCAAACAAGGTGCAGATTTAGAGGCAATATTTATGATGAAATTAGCATCACAGAGGGTCCAGTGAAAAGTTTTATAAGGGAGAAAACTTGTCCATAATGCTTGCTTCTGTTTACTCTATAAAACATCATTTCCAAATTCCAAAGCTACTTGGCCTCTAATTCTTAATAATCACCTCTCAAGAGCTATTCCTGCTTCCTCCTATTAAGTATGTTTTCTTGTGCCATTCTTTTGAGTAGACTTATTTTCTCTGGTTCTTCCTCTTGCCTTCTCACTGAATTTTCTTATCTTTTCTCACATTTGTTTCCTCGTGATAGTGCAGGGCTGAGCCTTTCATAGCTAGCTACATTGAACTTTTTTTACTAGTATCCTTTTTTCTCTACTGAGGGAGCATGTTGTATGTATGTGGGGGGGGGGCTATAGAGGAAGAGAGAGCAGAAAGGAGAAAGAGGGAGACAGTGGAAATAGTGAGTGAAGATTATGTCACTAGACCTTTCTCTTCTGTTATTTTCTTTCCCCAAGTTTCAGTGATGAAATTTCTGATAACTTTAGTAAGAATTTAAAAGACTTACTTTTCCTGATTTTTAATAAATACTTCAGTAAATAAATGATTCAAGATGTACTATAAGATCAAGAAGTTAAATGGAAGGAAACAATTCCTTAGTCAAACTTGAGAAAATATGACACCTTAATTTCAAGGCCAGACAGAAATATTCTTTGTGTGAAACAGGCCAGAGTTATTCTATGTCATGTAAAATGAAATATGTTTTACAAGAATGACAGTAGACCAATTTTATAATAGCATAAGCGGTACAAACTTTTAAAAAATGGAGTACAAACATATTGTGCAAGATAGTTCAATGCCAGTAAGCAATCCCAGAGAAAGTTCACAAGAGGCAGGGGAAAAAAGGTGTAAATAGATTAAATAAGCTGTTTTGTTTAACTAAGAAAAAATTAAAGACAGATGTTGGTTAGAGAAATAGTAGGTAAAGTTACAGTCAAAAAGAGGTCAATTTAGGATAGTTCATTATGTGTAGCTGTTTTAAAAATTGGACAGTATAACAACATGCAGAAGTCTACAAATATTAATTTAGTTCTCTCTAGGTATAATAAGCGATGATTCTAAGAACATCACCTAAGGCAGCACGGGTAAACATGACTTTTTTTTTAGCGTAGTAAAAACACATAACATGAAATCTAGCCTCTGAACAAATGTTTCCATGTAAATGATTGCTAACCGCAAGCAACTGAGCCCCACTGAGCTGGGGTTGAGATGGGCCTATGGCAAGTGAATACGCGCTTGTCCAAACCACCATTTTTATTCTCATTGGCTCTTTCCTGTCAGTTCTTAGATTTAAGCAAGACAGAAAACGGTCCCTAGGACAATCCCCTGAAAAGTTTAAGGTAAGAAGTTGGTCTGAATCTTCTTTATCTCTCTCCTTGGAGAAGCTGGGAGCTGGGAATTTCTCCCAATCATGTAGTGCCACAAATTTTGCTATTTACTTTGGTGTGACTGGTTTTATAGCCATATAGGGTGTATAATTTATTAACTTCTTTCTGATTTTCTCCAGGGGAGTTAGTCCATTTATTATTGAACTGGTATCTCTGTGGAAGGAAGAAGGGAATTTTTTAAGGAACAAATATTCCTTTCAATGTACTCATAGTTGGAGTCTATTTACTTACTCCTTTCATGCTGCTCTAAAAGAAAACTTGAGAAAATTTCCCTTTGGCAACAGATTTCAGAGCTGCATGGTCAACTCTTTTGAAAATTCTCAACTGGTGTTGAAATCTACTTCTGAAATGGGTGATATTTGCTTTTTTTTTAAATTTAGATAACCAGAAGTCATTATGGATTGAGTCTGATGAATAAATGTAAAATATTAATACCATAGGTTAAAAATAAATATTCCTGGCGTGATAATGGACTTTGGTGATAATATCACTGAAGTTGCCTTGATTGTAACAAATGCATCAATTTGGTGCAGAATGTTGATAGTGGACATGGTTGTGCATGTGTAGACAGGTGTCTTATGATAGTCTCTGCTTTTCTTTCAGTTTTAGTAAGAACCCAAACTGCTCTAAAAATAAAGTCTCTTTTTTAAAAAGTTCCAAACAGACTATTTAATGCAGAAACTTTTTTTAAAAAGTGCCCTTTAACTAAAAGTACTTACAGAAATGTGTCAGGGGTAGCAGCTTCCTAGGATAATAGATCAATTAAATTAATGTGTTAAATATTAAATTTATGACTTTTAGCATATCTACTCTCAATTTTTGAAACAATTCTTCACATAAACCAGAAAATTTTTGAACAGCAAATAACTTTGCATTTCCTCCTTAAATAAAAGTTTGATTTGTTTCCATTGCTTTTAGCATAAAGTTCAAGGCACTCCACGGATCCTGTTAATGTTTTTAGTTCTTTCTTCCATAGCCCCCTAATCCTCCCATTTATAATGCTTCAGCTTCTCTGGTCCCTGTATCACATGTTATAGCAGACAATATGTTGAGATACTTTTTCTCAGAATTAGGATGAGTCCCCACTGTGTGCAATACTAGTCTTATGACCAGAAAGACACGATTTTAAGTATTTCCTTTATTAGTATGCTATTAGCTATATGGCTTTGGCCACAATAGTTCAATTTATTAATCATAACTTGTGCCTGGCATTATTTCAAATGTCTTGTTTGTAAAAGTTCATTTAGATCTTTTAATATAGCTAATAATTGACAAGATTAGTAGCCAACTCCAGAGGCTACACATACATAGGCTACAGGTCGATACATTTCTAAGACTCTCTTTTACTGCCTGTAAAATGAGGGTAACACCACTTATCTTATGGGTATGAGAATCGAGTGAGATAATGCCTGTTACTTTGTAAATGGCATTTTATTTTTTTTACAATTTTAGTAAAGCTAAATGATTAACATAGGTGAAATATATTTAAGATAATACTTCTTTAACTTACATTCTTCCAGAGTCAAGAGGTAAAAAGGTTTCAAAATTGTTGTAGCCACGAGTGGAATTATAGAGAAACACCAGAACACCGAGTTCAAATTAAGCAAGGGTTAATTTATTAGGCTGGCCAGTCAAGAGCAGGCTCACACCACAAAGTCTCTTGACCAACTTGAAGGGGGTTTTATATACACTTCAAGTGGGGAATGGGAAGCCCTAGCATAAGCAGACGTGTACAGAAGCCAATATTTGCCAGGTTATAACTATAGGAAGGTGGTCGGGGTCTTACATATCCAAAATTTTCTCGCAGACAGACCAGACAGACTTGTGAGAGGATTGTAGTTTCTGCAAGGTTTTTTCAGTTGTCGCAGAATTCTGCAGCTCTCACCCAAATTTCCTTCTCGTTTCTGCAGGGTGGCTGCTTGCTTAAAAGGCTATTTTGGTTACAAAGGGGAAAGGGGTTTTGGCAAGTTCAACAAAATGGAGCAAGTCTGGTTCACTTGCTCAAAATGGATAGAGTTAGGGTATCACAGTCCATTACAGTCCCCACTGGTCTCATCCAATGTCATATCTTTGATGTTTATGTTAAATTTTTGTTTTATTATCTAAGGGTATGGGGTTATATTGGGCATTAATCACTGAGTTTGATTGCAGCTAATCAAGTTTTTGAGAACTTGATGAACCAGTTGAGGATACAAGGCCCTATCAGTAATCCCAGGATAAGGAGTAAACGGCCAGCAAGGCTGGTAATTAAAGAAAGTTGCTAGTCAGGGGTTCCAGTTATATAAGTGTATTTGGGGGTTGTTTATTGCAGCCCAATTCATAATTGCCAGGTCATGGAAGAAGCCCAAGTGCCCATCGACCCACAAATGGATCAATAAACTGTGGTGTATGTACACCATGGAATACTATGCAGCCATAAAGAAAGATGGAGACTTTACATCCTTCATGTTTACATTGATGGAGTTGAAAAATATTCTTCTTAGCAAAGTATCACAAGAATGGAAGAAAAAGTATCCAATGTACACAGCCCTATTATGAAACTAATATATAGCTTTCATATGAAAGCTATAACCTAATTATAGCCTAAAAATATGAGTAGGGAGGAGAAAGATGGGGGGATGGGTGGAGGGAGGGTGATTGGAGGAATCACTTGTATGGTTTATCTTACAAGGGTACAAGTGAATCTTTCTGAAAGTAGAATATAAACGTTTTAACACAATAACTAAAAAAATGACATAAAGGCTATGTTAACCAGTTTGAAGAAAATATTTCAAATTGTATATGAAAACACCACACCCCATGATTGCATTAATGTACACAGGTATCATTTCATAAAAACAAACAAAAAAAAATTTGTTGATACATTTAGACATGTGACTAAAGTTTCATTTGATTATAATGGATATATTCTTTTAGAAAAAGTTTTAATATTATTTCAAACAAAATAGTTTGCTTTTTAGAATCACTAGACATATAATCGTTTTTTCAATAGTATTTTTTTAAATGCTAGGAACAAAACTAAATCAATCATTATTCTTTTGCTTATAAGAGCAGATACCCAACTTCAACTTGCTTACATAAAAGAGGGAATTGGTTGGTTCATGATGCAAAACTATAAGAGAGAAAGGACTGATGCTGGGCAAGGATAACTTGAGACTGGAATTCTGGTGCTTGCAGACCTGTCTCCTCATCTGTTTCTTCTCTTACCATATGTTGTGGATTCATCTCTCTAAGTGGCTTCCACCACAGGGTTGACCACCTATTTATTGACATCATCTCATTACCTCATCCTGCTCTTTGTCCACAGGGAAAAAACTGAGTTTATCTCCTTCATGCAAAAAGTTCAAAATGATCAGGGAAAGATATGGTTGAAGACTTTTCTGGGATTGTGGCTATGGGAATGAGCTTCATGAGAAGATGACAACTCTCATTTGAACCCTGTGGTTAAAAGAGGGGAAAGAGATTTTCCCGGAAGAAGCACTATGTTTCTCTAGGAATTTAATGCCTAGGAAATAGTTTAGATATCAATAAAGTTAAAGAATTTAATCTTTCAGGATGGCTAGTATACTGACATTTTTGACATTTTGGCAGGTGTCTGTGCTTTAATAAACTGCCTTCATAACATAATTTGTCACTGTGTGTTATTAATTTTTTATTTTCTTGAGAATTGATAAGTGAATTTTAAGAAATATTAATCATGGCTTGGCACCTGTAGTTTAAGTGGCTAAGGGGTCAGC
>NW_003852590.1:213149-237431 GCF_000181295.1 Otolemur garnettii
AAATCATATTGATTGATACATTTTCCTGCAATTTTTTAGACACTAACTTTGTTATACATACCTATAAATCTCTTGATCTTAACTCCATTTCAAAATTTTATCTATATTTTTACCAACCTTGATTTTTTAAATTTATATACTGGTAGTTTTGGGGAAAACATGTGCCAATTTGTTGTATGGTATAATGTGAGTCTGATCTTTATTGTATAACACACATCTGGTAGTACTCATTAATTTCTCATCCCATACTTCTTTCTCACCCTCTGCCCTTCTGCATCTCCAGTGTTTATTATTCCATTCTCTGTGCTTATGTGTACTCATGATTTAGCTTCCACTTATAAGTGAGAATGTGCAGTATTTGACTTTCTGTTTCTGAGTTATTTCAGTTAAGATAATAGTCTCTAGTTCTAGCTAAATGGCTGCAAAAGACAAGATTTCATTCTTTTTGTGGCTGAGTATAGGTCCATGGTGTGTGTATGGTGTCTGTCCCCACATTTTTCATCCAATTATTGGTTGTTGGACACTTAGGCTGATTCTATGTCTTTCCTATTGAATAGTGCTGTGATAAACATACAAGTGCAAGTATCTTTTTAATAGAATGATTTATTTTCCTTGGGATAGATAACAAGTAGTGAGATTGCTGGATTGAATGGTAGTTTGATTTTTAGTTCTTGAGAAACCTCCTTACTGTTTTTCACAGATGTACCAATTTACACTCCCACCAATAAAGTATAAGTGTTCCATTTTCTGGGCATCCTTGCCCATGTCTACTGTTTTCTAACTTTTTAATAATGGCTCTTCTTACTTGTGTAAGATGGTGTCTCATTGTGGTTTTAATTTGCATTTCTCTAATGACTAGTGATGTTGAGCATTTTCCCAAATGTTTGTGAGTGATTTGGAAGTTTTCTTTTAATTTTTTTCTGTATATGTTTGCCCACTTTTAAATGGAGTTATATATTTTTTGCTTATTAACTTGTTTGAGTTCTTTATAGATTCTTGATATTAGTCCTTTGCTGGATGCATAATTTGAAAATATATTCTCCCATTTTGCAGGCTATTTACTCTGCTGATTATTTCTTTTGCTGTGCAGAAACTTTTTTAGTTTAATTAGGCCCTATTTGTTTATGTTCCATTTGCTGTGACTTCTTAGTCATACATTCTTTGCCTAGGCCAATGGTCAGCAGGACTTTTCCTGTGTTCTCGTCTATGATTTTTATTGTTTTTAGTGTTACATTTAAGTCTTTAATCTATCTTAAGTTATTTTTATATATGGTGAGGAATATGGTTCATGTTTTATTTTTTTGCTTATGGCTATACAACTTTTCCAGCACCATTTATTATTGAATAGGTATCTTTTCCCCTCTGTATGTTTTTATCTACTTTATCAAAGATCAGTTGGTTATAAGTATGTGGTTTTATTTCCACATTATCTATTTTATTCCATTGATCTATGTATCTATTTTTATACCAGTATCATGCTGTTTTTATTACTATAGATTTTTAGCATAATTTAAAGTCAGGGGATGCAGTGCCAACAGTTCTGTTCTTTTTACTTAGAATTACTTTTGCTGTTTGTACTCCTGTTTTGATTCTGTATGAATTATAGGACTTTTTTCTAATTTGGGGGGGAAGTAACATTGGTATTTTGATAGAAATTAAACTGAATTTGTAGATTAAGTCAATAAAACTAAGTACTTAAAATGCAATGTTAAATAAAGACTAATGCCATACTACAAAAGGGAATATTTTTATAATGTTCTGTTGTATAATCAGTACTGCATTAAAATAAAGAATAGAAAGAACAAAATGAAGGTCAAAGGTTAAAGGACATTTTTGCCTTAATGCGTTATGCATCCTAAGAAGTACTTTTCAATACTTTTATTATACACATCTATGTTCAGATAAAGCACTAATTTGGGAAAAGAAGAAGAAAAGATATCTTCTTTCTATGTATGGATCTTTAGTCCTGAGAAGTACATCCAAATAAAATTCTGTTTCTTGATAAAACAATATTTAAGAAAAATTCAGAGTGTCTATGATTCACAGCTATTAATAACTTACCTTACCAAGTAGTTGTGCTATTTTAGTGTTTTAGAAAATACAGCCAAGTTATTTTACTTTGATTACACAGCCTTCCCAGAGTGTTTTGATTTTCAGGTAGATGAATATGTTACCCAATTTTTTCCCAAAGGAGATAGTACATACATTTTTTTAAATACAAAAATAAGCCAGTTCCTTAACTATACATATATTTGTTTGAAAATGTAATTCTAAGTTACCTACTATAGTATATTCCATAGAATATTTCACCTCTATTTCTTTTTTCTTTCACCTCTATTTCAATCTCTAATGAGGAGACTGTTTTCTCTCTAAAGATTAGTACTCTGATTTATTTGTGCTCAACAATTAGCACAGTGCCCATGAAGTAAGAAATTCTCAACAAATGCTTGTTGAATAAATGAATGAAATTGGAACAAACTGTTCTCATTTGATTTAGGCAGTCTTTTTGAATTTTTAGAGTTGAATGCAATTAGATTTTGAGTCTTGGAAAAACTAAACTAAACTAAAACAATCTCAGTTTTCAAGTTTCATTTGAACATGCTAATTGCATAATTAGTTCAAGATCAATTTGGCAACTGGCTATTTTACTAAACAATGGTCACTTATCTAGGCAAGAGGTTACTATATTACTTCATTTAAAGTGAAAACTGTCACTGAGCTGTTAAAACTTTTCCTCTTTATGGCCAATGATATAACAAATAATGTCATGTATACATTATTTCTTCTACACATTTCTTCCTATTGCTACAAGGTACTTTTTTAGAAATAATATTATTGGGAAGAAGAAAAATAATACTGTTGTGTCACAGACTGTTTTTAATGCAGTATGGCTTGCAAAGTCATTCCTTTTTTTCCCTTTTGTATGACCAAGTAATGGGGAAAAGAACATACAGAAAGTATCTCTCCTGTCTTTCAATTTATAGCTAGGAAGGGGCACCCATCACTTCTACTCTGTGCATCTCCTAAGTTCTATAGTAAAAATTTCCACACATGGACATTATTGTTTGTTGTTTGGTTTTAATGGTGAAGAAACTATAGTATGATTGGCATAAGGAAAGAATAGTTAATTTTTTAAACATAGTAGCAAATTCTACTTAAAATTTGAACTATTATTGGGTTTTCATTATCATTTTTTTAAGTTACCTAATTATTTGTCTGCAAGTTTGTTGATGCCTTTATGAAAAACATCTAATTTTATTATTCCCCTATATTTGTATTTACTTTTCTCTCTCTCTCTCTGTAAGGAATAATTTTTAGTACAGACCATATTAGAATTAAAACAGTTAAAATAGTCTGTGAAGTTACTTTCACAAATCATCAAATGATTAAGGAAAAGATGGTTAAGAAATTATTAGTGATTATTGTATAGAAAATGGAACCACAATTCAGAGATCACTATTTTCCTTTTAGGCTTTGATATTTTTGTTTGTAGTTATTTGTAAAAGAGATTTAATTCATAACACTTGACCATATAAACACATCTATAAGTTAAGATTCTCTTAGACACTAATGATTTCATTCCTTGCCAAAGTAGTGGCCTGTTCTCCCTTTAAACAGTACCTGTGTGTTTTTCTTCCTTCCTTCATCTGACTTAAATTAAAATTTGCTAATATTTTGACTTTGATTTTTGACTTTTTGTTTAATTCCCTTGACCTCAATTTCTTAAGGAATTAATTAGACCATTTATATTCTTGTCGGTGTCTTTAACTCCTCACTCTTTAGTTCTTCCTTCTAAGACTAAAAAGGTTATTGAGGCTCCTCATTCTTAAATAATTTGCTTTACTATTCTTCATAATAACTTTCTATGTAAACGTCTATTCTTGATGAAACAAGATTCTTAATAGTGTACAGTCATTTTTTTCTATTCATTTAATATTTATGCACCACTCAAATTTGGCATTGATCACCATTTCTTTACTGAAACTCATTTCTGAATGTTTAACATGCTTTACTTTTAATTTCCATTCTCTTTGAACACTTAGCAGAATTCATTACTATTAGCTGTTGGGTACAATTACACTGTTTGATGATATTTGATAGTATTTGACCAGATCTCTGATAGGCCTGAACCCTGCATTGCAAGAGAAGTCTCTTCTCTCCTGACATCAGTTTCTAAACAAGGAAAGCCCAAGGAAGAATAGTGAATGGCAAACAAATTATCACCTTAGTTTTAGCTAAACCACTGCCCAGCATATGTAACCACTTGTAGAAATAGATTATTACATGCCCCCATTCAAAGGCCTATAATCACCTATATTCTTGTCACGGTCAACTCAACAGCAAAAATTAAAAAAAATCCCAAGTAGCAACAGAGATATTAAATTTCTCAGAATGAAATTTCTCTCTTTATTTGTTAAAGTGAAATCACAAAGTAACAAAAGTTCATTGCTCCTCTCTCCCTTATTGTCTTATTTTATTCATCTCAGAAAGATTTTTACTCAGATGTCTGGGAGGTCTGAACTCATTTTACAGCATTGGCAACGTGGGCTACTTTCACAGAAATGGAGGTGGCCATTTCAGCATATCAATAATTCAAGGCATTCAACTCTATTTCTTATGTCTCCCACTTCAAATTTTAAAAGTAGCTCCAGACCTGAAAAAGTTAGAAAACGTAAGCGATAATAGAGAAATGTATCACCTCAACTCCATTTCCATTGTATCAATAAAAATAGTGGACCCAGAGCCCAATGATCATTGCATTTTGATTTCTTCATGCTTTAGTCAGTCATAGACCACACTAAGGCTCAGAATCATTTGGAATAAAAAGGGCACACAAAGAATATATAATACAAAAACAAAACTAAAGCTTCTTGGTTTCTGCTTTTGTGATATAGTTTATGCTAGCTGTTGAAAAGCCACGTGTACTTAAACTACATTGGGAAAGATCTCCCTTCAACAAGCTGATTATTATGTTATAAAAGCTCCAGGCTCCCCCAGCTTTATACAGCTTTCATAGAGTTATTTCAAACTCAACAACTAAGAAGAAATTATAGTGAAAACAAACGTTTCTTCCTCCAGAAACTTTCAGAGTTATAATTGCCTACGTCTTGATTAATTTTTAATGTGACCATCCTTTTCCACCAGATATTTTCTTTTCCTGCAGTTTCAGCTGTGGGGCCTCTTGCCCTAATAGAGAAAATTACCATTACCTCAGCTCTGCTCAAAGATAGCTGGGGCAAAGTAAGAAACCATCTAACACAAACCAAATTTGCAGCACCCAAACTAGGTCTCTTATCAATTCACATCACTATAAAGATGCTGGGTCCAAACATCTTGGAATAAACTTCTGCTAGGAGCCACGATTGAAGAATACATCTACTCAGTAAAATAATCATAATTTAAAGTGAACCTTTCTTTCTCTAGCAAGGTCTTTAATTTTCCACCAAGGGCCTGGAAATCCTGAAGAAATGGAACTTGTGATATGATAAAATTTCTCAGGCAACTGGGCTCCTTGAGCTCTCTTTTGCCACAAATACAAACTGTAATCTAATAATACTAATCGTAACTCAGAACTATACAACACCTGTGAGCTTTAAATATCCTCATATAGTACTGGGACTCAGATAGTAGTCTCTGAATACAGCATTAATGAAACTCTTTAAATATTCTAGGAATAATGATAGGATTTTAATGAAATTCAAGCTAAGAGTTACCCTTTCTATGCTGAATAGTGTCTTATGTCTCATCTGCATCATTATTCATTTTAACTCTTTATCATGGGGCTAAAAGACCGAAAGTAAGAGGTCTTAGCTTCCTATTATGTTATACTAGTAGGTGGCATATGCTGGGGTATTGGGAGGAGAAAAGAAGAACCATTTTCTTCCAATTTCCACTTTGTTATCTAGTAGTAGAGTTAAGACTATGAACAGATCACAGTGCATTTTGCAGTACCTTTGGGCCCCAGCATATTGGTGATAGTTTTCTCAGTTTCAATGGGAGTGCAGATCCTAATGTCTTCTTCAGATTCTAGCCATTTGTTTATAAGTCAGGCAGATCTTACATTCCTCTAAGAGAAGCAGAGGGAGTATTAACTCTTCAGCAACTCAGCCTCACACTTCAGAAAACTTCTTGATCTTTGGATTAAAATCCTTTTATCCCTTTGGCTTTCCCAGGATCATTTATACCATTTGGTCTTTCGGCAATACCTAAAGCTTTCTAACAATTTTTAAGGCTTAAGTCATTGCTATCTACTGGATTTCCAGAATGTTTTCCTTTCCCCCTGACTGAACATTGACTGATAGAGTTCCTGATACCACGAATGAGATTAGGAAACACAACAACAAAGATAGGATTTGTGATTAGATCTAATTGGATTTTAACACAGTGGCGACCTCATTGCTAGTAGAATTTTGGAAGCTGGAAGACAAAATTATGCAGTAGCAAAATATTCATTCAAGTTATTTTCTGTAGTTACCTAGTAAGAAGTGCCTACTGATAACATCTGGGGGAACTAAAGGTCTGGTGCACTTGATTATAACTGAAAAAATGCTTGGTGAATGGAAGGTTAGCATGCATCACATAGGGAAAAAGTAAGCAAGTCACCATAAAGAATAGAGGACTTGGGGGACAACCAGAACGATTTTCTGTAGCATTGGCTGATTGTTCACTTTCGGGGACAGAAATATGTGGATAGCATATTAAATATTAATTTATATTAAAAAATAACTCTGGATATGACATGACTTGAGTCACTAAAGTAGATACAGTCTCCCACCCAGTTTCAAGAACTTTTCCACTTTATATTTATTTGCCAGTACAAAGACTCAGAGCCTCTTGAATGAATGTGAGACCAGTCATCTGGGGAAGAGACCTGAGACATGGCCACAAGTACATACTGTTAATTTTCTTCTATGCTTTTCCTAAAGATACCAATGGCCATTTTTTTCAGAAGTTTTGTACATTGGAAAATGGAAATACTCACACTTTTAAGGGATTACTATAATTAACTTTAATCTTGGGGGATCTGTACCATCATTATGGTTACTGGTCAGAGATAGGAGTTATTGATGACTGATAATAAATGTTATTTGGTACTAACTGCATCTTATAATGGACCCAGTGGGTCTGTGGATACAATCTGAGGCTATTTTCCCTGTCTATAATGACTTATTAGAAGATGCATAGTTAGCAACTGACACAGTACCTAAATGGCTTCCTTATCTTGGAGCGAGAGCCTTTAAAGAATGAAATATCAAGTAGAAACCATTGAAATGCACCTACGTAACTGAAGCATAAACCAAGAATAATGCCTCTCCCTAATGGCATCATAGATATTGTGCCATCATTAAAAACTTGAAAGATACATATATGATGGTCATATTTCAATTTTACTCAATTGTTTGGCACATGCAAAAGGTGGATAAATCTTGAAAAATTACATTTAATTATCACAAAATTAATAAAATTACAGATACTATTCCAAATATCATTTCTTTACTACAGCAAATCAACACTATGTTGTTGGTATGCACTCTTGTTCTTAATCCCATGATGCTGTCATTCTTCTGCATTCTCGAACAGTGATTGTAACAAGCTCATTTTACTAAAGCATATCTAGCTGAAATGATTCTACTTCTTTCTCTCACTTTTCAGCCTTACTTAATATATTACATTGACTTCATTGCATTTGTATAATACCTTAAAGTTTGCAAAGCATCTTATCATATTCTTATCATGTATTTATTTCCTTTTTTTTTTTTTTTTGAGACAGAGTCTCACTTTGTCACTCTTGGTAGAGTGCTGTGGCATCACAGCTCACAGCAACTTCCATCTCTCAGGCTTAGGCAATTCTCTTGCCTCAGTCTCCCAAGTAGCTGGACTACAGGTGCCCGCCACACCACGATGCGCAGCTTATTTATTTCCTTCTTAAAACATGTTTTATAGTAGGCATTTCTTCTCATTTTCCCTCTACATATATTAGTGTGTGCATGTACATACACACATATACGAATGCATATATCCTTAATAGTTTTCATATATATACTTCTACACACACAAACACACTTAACAACTTTCCACAGAGCAAAAGGTTATCTAAGAGAGGAAGGGAAACTTCAGTCTAGATTTTCTTGAGTGAATCCCGGGCCTTGTGTGTTTGCTAAGAAGAGATCAAGGGGCAAGTGAGGGGGTGCACACTGCCTTCAATAGAAATACATCTCTCCATGGGATTAGGAAGACCAGGAGGACTTCAAAGATTCAACCCCCTCATTTTACAGACAAAGAAACAATTATAAGCATTTTGGAAAACATTACAAATATACACCAGGGGACAAAAATTTATTTTCCTCATCTAGTAAACCTAGTAAATAAAACTCTAAGAGAAAACAAACTGTCCATTATTCAACATGGTGTATGACTTCTCTTATTTACAACTACAATGTATTTTTAACAACATATTCAATCTGAAATGCTGTTTCCTGAACTTCAGCAATTATTATTATTCGTCATTATTATTTTGGTTGATATTTCTATCTTCTATAAGTAAAATAATTAAAATAACATTGAAAAGATCAAAATAAAGCAAATCCAGTTAATTTAGTCCAATGGCAATCATGAATTTAAATCCTTATTCCTCCTGAAATATTTCCAGAAAGCTAAAGCAAACAAGTGGGAGTTAAATGTGGTGTGGAGAAGACAGCTGGTATTTGTTAACAGCGTTCATGGGTCATATTAAAGTCAGTGGGAAGCTATGGGTGGAGAAATTTCTTTTCTTTATTCCAGATGGCTTCTGTAGCTTAGCCTGTCAGAATTAAAACCTGATGATGAAATATGAGTTGTGTGCATTGAGGTCTAAGCTTGCCAAAGTTTTGAATGGATGGGAAGATATTGCTTAATTACCTGGGTCCATGTATTATGTTATTTGTGTTAGGCATTATGCCATTTTGGAAGAACACAGAAATTAGCATTAAAATGCTTAAGTTTCAGCCCTGTCTGTGTGGTCTTGGGCAAATGATTTGACGAGTTTACTCTAAACATTTTAACTACATAAGAAATTTAAAATATAAAAATAATAGAAATACTATATGTCCAAGATTAGAAAGTGGTTCCAAATTAGTTTTGTAAATTATTAATCATTTAGTTTTAGTTTAATAAATGTAATGGGTATGTGTGTATGTGCATATGGATATAATATATACATGTACATAGTGAATGTATATTAACAATGAGTATTTTCTGATGATTTCAAATATAAAATGGCAACTTCTGCTTGTAGATAACTGAATAAATTGGCATCGTGCCATCAAAACCTAAAAAGCTAGAGAAAAGTATATGAAATAACAGTTTTTAAATTTTGAACAACAACAAAAAAATCATGTAACTAGAATATCTAAGACAAAGGAAACGACTGAGCTAAACCTCAGAGTTGTCAGTTTTTTGTCCGAAGGCACCTTCTGAATGTCAGCACAAAATAGGGAACTGCAATATGCCTGGAAACCATGTTGAACAGAGGAAATAGACTGTACATTTATGGCTACTAAAGTGGCTGAAATTTATGGAATGCCAGTGGCGAGGAAATTATGCATACGAACAATAAGAATACTGAGACTGGCTAGGCGCCTATAGCTCACCCGGCTAAGACGCCAGCCACGTACACCTAAGGTGGCGGGTTCGAATCCCCAGCCCGGACCGCCAAACAACAATGACGGCTGCAACCAAAAAATAGCCGGGCATTGTGACGGGCACCTGTGGTCCCAGCTACTTGGGAGGCAGAGGCAGGAGACTCGCTTGAGCCCAGGAGTTGGAGGCTGCTGTGAGCTGTAATGCCATGGCACTCTACCCAGGGGGACAGCTTGAGGCTTTGTCTCAAAAAAAAAAAAAAAAAAAAAAGAATACGGAGACTAGGAAGTCATTCAATTATTGATTTCATAACTTGCTCTAAACATTTAAATCAGTCACATGCCAAGAAAAAAATCTATTCAAACAATTTTCTATATTAAACATCATTAAAGTATTTCAGAAATATTTAATCTTTTAAATTTGGAACATCTAAATACCATATTCCTTGCTCCTACCCTGACCATTGAGAAAATCTCAAACCACTGTTCTTAAAAGAGATGCGCAGTGTGAAAGAAGTATCATATTATTCTAACTCCCAAGGAAGGTTGTATAAATATGTTAAATACTCAGAGTTTAGACATCTCTTATAAAAACACTCAAAATCCTGTTCTTCATGTCTTGTAAATATATACTTTTGGGAAATAGTGCCTCATTCACATCATGAGAGTGAATATCATTACAAAGTCTATTGATAATCATCTATGTATTTACAAATCATAACATAAATGTTCAAAGTTTCTTTAGGGACACCCCAAAATGATTATTTAGCTTGACTACCAGTTATATTCTAATGCTTCTGTGTTTGAACTTAAAAAAACAACACTTAAAGCATACAGGAAAATTTTGAAAAGAAAGAAAAATGAATGATGTAATATAGTGATTAAGAACATGGCCTCAGGAGCCAAAATACATGGGTGCCAATTCAGTTCATTCTCTGTTTGCTGTGAAATTTGGGGGAGCTTACTTAATTTCTTTCTTTTTTTTAATTAAATGATAGCTGTGTACATTAATGCAATCATGGGGTACAGTGTGGTGTTTTCTTATACAATTTGAAATATTTTCATCAAACTGGTTAACATAACCTTTATATCATTTTCTTAGTTATTGTGTTAAGACATTTATATTCTACTCTTAGAAAGATTCACTTGTACCCTTGTAAAACAAACCATAGGAGTGATCCCTCCAATCACCCAGCTTACTTAATTTCTTTGCTTCTCTTTTTATTCTATCAAGTGAGAAGAATATGGTGTTTGTTTTATAGGTTGTTATGATAATAGAGATAAAAAGATTTAATGCTGTTAATAAGATTTTGGTAAATAGAAGCCAATTTATTACATAATGTTTGGTTTTGTCAATTCTTTGTATTTGGCCATATTTGCCTTTAATTTTTTTCTAATTATTAAAATTAAGATATGCAGTTTAATTTATACCCTAAATTATTCCCCCTTTTCTCTCCCCAGAGGTGATAAATGACTTTGGCTTTTAGTATTCACACATGTGTTATAATTTTTATGTGAAACTATAATCAACATATAACATTATTTTTATATACTAAATGTAAAATTCTATGCTTATTGCACAGACTTAGTGAATAAGGGTGTAAATTTTCCAAAGTTTGTGTTATATAAATCACCTTTGCAAAAGAAGAATTGTGTAATTATATCTTTTACTGAGCAAAAATTCAGCTTTCTCTGACATGGTGAATGAGATAAAAGACCAGACGTATAAGTTGCCTTATATTATTTCTCAGAAGATATATATTTCATCTGTTAAAATATATTCCATATCTGTTAAAATATGTTTAGAGTAATTATACTCTATATACAAAAGTAGATTGTAATATTTTAATGGCTTAAAATTGTCAAGCATGTGTTTGAAAATATCTTTTAGACTAATACAATCTTTTCTCATTGAGCTGAAAGGTGGGGTGGTTTTAGAGGTGTACATAAGGAAATGATGAGAAATTGAATAATGTTTTCTGAAAAAGAGCAATAAAATACTGTAATGTGAGAGAGAGCGAGAGGGAAAGAAAGACGGAAAAGCTTCAGCTAGACTGTCCAGAGACATGTCTTAGCAAAATGAGCTTCTGTTACTAGTCTTGCTCAAGAATGCAGGAGATAGGTATCCTGGGAATAAGAAAAACAGTGCCTGAATGGTGCATCAGTTTGACTTGATGAACCCCTAGGGCTTTCTTGTTCTTGTATGAGAATGTACTTCTGTGTTCATTCATCAAAGGTATTGCTATAGCACTTCATTACAACAGCAACATCCTATTTTCAAATTGAGCTCTCATGGAATCTGTTATAAATGGTCTCTTCATAAAACAATGTATGATCTAATGTTTTTGCTTCCAAGATGATCTTATCTAACTCACCTTAAATTTCATGTACTCTACTTAGCCACAGTCATATATGGGAGTTTTATATGGTTGCCTAATGAGGTCTTATGAATCAAAACAATGATGTTCTAGCTAACAAAGACATTTATTTTCTCAGTTTATCCCATCATACTGAATTATTTTTCAGAATTATGTTAAAATTAGACAGTAATTTGTCTCCCTACATTTCTCGTTTTTTTCCTATTACTTTGTTATTTTTGTGTCTTTTTTTTTTTTGAGACAGAGTCAGAGTCTTACTTTGTCACCTTTGGTAGAGTGCTGCAGCATCACAGCTCACAGCAACCTCAAATCCTTGAGCTCAAGTGATCCTCTTGCCTCAGCCTCCCTAGTAACTGGGCTATAGGCCCTCACCATAACACCCAGCTGTATTTATTTATTTATTATTTAGAATTTCAGCTTTGGGTGCTGAGGGTGAGGATGATGAGTGCTTCTTCCTTGATATGTCTTAGGAAGGAAAAAATCTCCATTTCTGGTTTACAAAGCTAGGGTGTTGTACTACTAGGACTATTTCTTCATTTGAGTAATTTGTTTTCTAATAGGTTTGTTAGTGGTATAAAGTTTAGGATGATGAGGAAGTAAAGGATAGATGCTGTTTGGCCACTGGTAATGAAGGGGTTTTCTACGGGTTGTCCTCCAATTCATGTGAGGGTAAATAGGTCGGCTATTAGTATTCAATATAAACATTGGCTTAATGGATGGAATATTATGCTTGGTTGTTTGGCCATGTGGACAGAGGGGATGAGGGCTTATAAGGATAGAGTAGGAGTGCTAGGATGCCTCCTTGTTTGTTAGGAATAGATTGTAGAATGGTATAGACAAATAGGAAGTATCATTTTGGTTTGATATGTGGTAGAGTATTTCGGGGGTTGCCTGGGCTGTATTTGTTAGGGTCTCCAAAGAGGTCAGGAGAGAATAGTACTAGGGTGAATAGTGTTAGCAATAAAAGCAGTGCTACTAGAAGGTCTTTAATTGTGTAGTATGAGTGAAAAGGAATTTTGTCGGAGTCTGATGAGATTCCTGATGGGTTGTTTTATCCTGTTTTGTGGAGGAAGAGGAGATGGATTATGGTGAGGGCTGAGATGATGAATGAAAGGATAAAATGGAAGGCGAAGAATCATGTAAGAGTAGCTTTATCTACTGAGAAACCTCCTCAGATCCATTCGACTAGGTTTGTCCTTATGTAAGGGATTACTGAGAGGAGGTTTATGATTAAGGTGGCACCTCAGAATTATATTTGTCCTCATGGAAGGACATAGCCTATACAAGCTGCAGCTATTACTGTACATAGTAAGATAATACCGATGTTTCAGGTTTCTAGGAAGATGAAGGATCTGTAGTAAAGTCCACAGCCAATGTGAATGAATAGGCAGATGAAGAAAGAATATGGATGTTTCGTTAGTGTTTAGGTAACAGATGATTCAACCATAGTTGACGTCTCGGCAGAGATGGGTTATGGAGGAGAATGCTCTGGTTGTATCTGATGTGTAGTGTATGGCTAGGAATAGTCTTGTGATGATTTGGATTATAAGGCATAAGCCTAATAAGGAGCTGAAATTTCATCATGATGAGATGTTTGATGGTGCGGGGAGATGGATGAATGAGTGGTTAGTAATTTTTGCCAGGGGAGTGACGTTTTCGAATGTTCGTCATTAGGTTCTTGTAGTTAAATTACAACAGTGATTTTTCCTGTCATTAGTTGTAGTGTAATCCCATGTGAGAATAATGATGTATATAGCATTTTTATTAAATATACTTTTTTTTTAGGGGTTGTGGGATTTTCTTCAAAGCCTTCTCCTATTTATGGGGGTTTAGGTTTGATTGGGAGTGGCGGTGGGGGATTGTGGAATTGTGATGAGTTTTGGAGGGTCTTTTATAGGGTTGATGGTGGTTTTAGTTTGTTTAGGGGGTATATTAGTGGTTTGGGGGTATACTACAGCTATGGTTACTGAAAAGTATCCTGAGTCTTGGGGTTCAAGTGCTGTTATTTAAGGGGCATTGTTGTTAGGTGTATTGATAGAGATGTTTTTGATTTTATTGGTGGGTGAATATTATATTGGGGTAAAGGTAGTAATGAATTTTGATGGTATAGGAGATTGGGAGACGTATTGTGTTGGGGGAATTGGGCCTTTTCATGTCCAGTCTGCAAGTACTGGTATTTTATATAGTTATGGGAACTGATTTTTAGTGATGGCTGGGTGATCATTGTTAGTATTTTTATTATTATCAATAATAATCATTTGGGAAAATTAAATTATTAGGAGAATAATTAATGGAGTAGAGGTTAAAAAGGCAGTGAAATAAAGTTTAATTAGACGTTTTTGGTTAGATAAAGTTTTTTGAGACAGAGAATTGTAGTTGCGAAAGGTTTTTGGGTATTGATTTTTCTAGTCAGTTTAGGTCTAGTAAAAGAGAGGATAGGTTTGCCTTGATTTTAGGTCAAGGTTTGGTAGTAATCGGTGTAGTATTGTTGGGAAAAATCCTAGGGAGTTAGAAAAAAGGTAGGATGGGCGGGTGTGTTTAAATTTTAGGTTAGTGGTTATTAGGTTGATTTCTATTCCTAGGGAGAAACCTAGGATGGTTACTGCTATGCCAGTTAGTTTTAAGTGGGTGGTATGGTTGTTTTGGGGGTACTTATGGGTGGATGGTGCTGGAAATAAGGTAACCAGCGAAGATGCTACCGATTGCTAGGCATTTGATTGAGTTAATAAGTAAAGGGTTATTTTCATTAATGGTAATTATTGTAGGGAAGTGTAGTTGTCCTAAAAGTACAAAGAAAATGATGTGTGTGCTGTAGATAGCTATAAGGGAGGTGGCGATTAGAGTGATTAGTAGGGCTCAGGCATTGGTATAAGAGGTGTTTGTGGTTTTTATGATTAGGTCTTTGGAGTAGAATCCTGTTAGGAAAGATATTCTGGTAAGGGCTGGGCTGCCAATTATTCGTGAGGAATCAATGAAGGGTATGGTTTTCAATAGGCCCCCTATTTTTCAGATGTCTTGTTCATCATTTAGCTTATGAATGATGGAGCCTGAGCACATAAATAGTATGGCTTTGAAGAAGGCATGGGTGCAGATGTGATTGGTTAATGCCAATGGTTACTATTGTTAGTCCAAGTTGGCTTGAATCAAGTAGAGAATGTTACAATTTTTTAAATGTCATTTTGTGTTAAGGCACAGATTTCTGTGAATAGGGTAGGGATAGCGCCTAAGCATAAACTTATAGTTTTGATTACTTTATTGTTTTCTATTGGGGGTAAAAGCGGATGAGTAGGAGTACTCCTGCAACAACTATTGTACTGGAGTGGAGTAAAGCTGAGATGGAAGTGGGGCCTTCTATTGCTGATGGTAGTCATAGGTGTAGGCCAAATTGAGCAGATTTTCTGGTGGCTGTGAATAGGAGACCAATTAGGGGTAAGGTTTCAGTATCAGGGTTGAGAATGAATATTTGTTGGATTTCTCATGAGTTTGAGTAGAGTAAGAATCAAGTTATCATTAGGATAAATCCAATATCTCCGATGCAGTTAAATAAGATAGCTTGTAGAGCTGCTGTGTTTGTGTCTGTGAGACCATATCATCATCCAATCAATAGGAAAGACATTATCCCTACTCCTTCCCATCTGATGAAAAGTTGGAATAGGTTGTTGGAGGTAACTAGGATTATTATTGTAATAAGGAATAGGGGAAGGTATTTAAAGAATTGGTTTATTTGGAGGTTGGAATGTTGAAAACTCTATGATGGATCATGTTATGAATAGTGCTACTGGCATAAATAGTATGGAGAAGTAATCTAGTTTTAGGCTTGTTGAGAGTTTTAGGGTTTGGGGAGTTGTTCAGTTTCAGTTTATAATGACTGAATCTTGGACTAAATAGATGAGTGGTAGGGTTTGGATGAGGCTGATGAAATTAATGATTTGACT
This sequence comes from Otolemur garnettii, assembly GCF_000181295.1. Taxonomy (NCBI): domain Eukaryota; kingdom Metazoa; phylum Chordata; class Mammalia; order Primates; family Galagidae; genus Otolemur; species Otolemur garnettii. Next base: position 229,080 of record NW_003852590.1, read on the forward strand.
AAGTTTGAGGAAGCGGTGTTGTTGTAGGTGTTAGTTAGCGTTAGGATAATAGGTGAGATTAAGATAACTAACGTGGTAAAGGTTATTGTTGAGAACATTATATTGATTACTTTTATTGGAGTTGCACCAATTTTTTGGTTCCTAAGACCAATGGATAACTTCTATCCTTTAAAAGTTAAGAAAGCCGTATTGTTATATATGGGGGCAGGAGTTAGCAGTTCTTGCATACTTTCTTGGTAAATAAGAAGATAGGGTCTTCTATTATTAGATTCACAATCTAATGTTTTTGTTAAACTATATCTATAAAGTGTTGGTCCTAGAATGATTTTCGGGTTGAGGGATAGGGATAGTAAAGGTAGAATATGTATTAATATTAGGGTGTTCTCTTGTGTAAAGGATGATTTGATGTTAGAGATGTGGTGTGTGAATTTGCCTTATTGAATTGTAACAAATATGTAGAGAGAGTAAAGGGCTGTGATTAGTGTATTTAGTCCTATGAGTAGAATGAATAGTTTTGATCATGTGAATGATGTGATGATAATTAGTAGTTTGCCAATAAGGCTGATGGAGGGTGGTAAAGCTAGGTTGGTGAAACTTACTATTAGTCATCAAAATGCTATTAAGGGAAGTAGTGTTTGTAGGCCTTGGGCTAAAATTATGGTTCGGCTGTGGATGCATTCTTCGTTTGAGTTGGCTAGGCAAAATATTATAGATGATGTGAGGCCATGAGAGATTATAAGGGTGGTTGCTCCTATGAAGCTGCATGAGGTTTGGATGAGGGTGGGTACAATGACGAGGGATATGTGGCTTACTGGTGATTAGTGATTTTAGATCTGTCTGTCAAAAGCAGATGGAGCTAGGTATAATTTTGCCTCATATAGAGAGAACTAGGAAAAGGTAAGCTATGGAGTCTGTGAGTGGGTTGAGGATATTGGTAATGCGTATTATTCCATACCCATCAAGTTTTAGGAGGACTGTTGCTAGGACTATTGACCCAGTGATTGGAGCTTCTACATGGGCTTTAGGGAGTCATAGGTGGGTGCTGTAGAGAGGCATTTTTATGATGAAAGCTATTATGCATGCTATTCATATTAGGTTGTTACATCAGGAGTTAATTGACATGTTTTGTGTATCAAAGGATAAGATGGATAAGTTTAATGCTCCTATAAAGTTTTGAGTGTGAATTAGGACCACTAGTAAAGGGAGTAATCCTAATACAGTGCAAAATAAGAAGTATATAGTCCTGGGTTTAGTTGTTCTGTTTGATTACCCCATCAGGTAATGATAATTAAGGTAAGAATGAGTGTGGCTTCAAGTAAGATATAGAATAAGATTAGTTTGGATGCTGAGAATGTTATAATTAAAAATATTTGCAGGTAGATTAATATTGACATGTAGAGTTTTTTTCATGTAAGTGGATCTTTGGATAGATGATGTTGGCTTGCTATGATTATTAATGGGAGTAGTCATGTTGTTAGGATTAAAAGAAGGCTGGACAGGGTGTCAGAGGAGTATGTTGTGGAGAAGTTTAGGCTGTTGCTAGGTTAGTATAATAGGTAGAGGCTGATTGAGCTGATTACGAAGCTGTAAGTTTTAGTATTAATTCATAGTGTGTGGTTGTGGGAGTACCAGGTTACTGGGAATAGTATAATTGTTGGAATGATGATTTTTAACATTGGAGGAGATTTAGGTTTTGGATATAATCTATGCCATAGGTGTTTGATACTATTACTAGAAGTGCCAGGCCTACGGCAGCTTTGCAGATGGTGAATACTAATGGGATGATTGGGATAATGGTGGCTAATGTGAAGTGTGGATTCAGGATAGTTAGGCTAGTTAGAATGAATATTGATAACATTGTCCCTTCTAGGCATAATAGGGATGATATAAGGTGTGATCGATAGATTAATTCTCCTAATAAGGCTGTAATGAAGGCTAAGATGATGTCTGCGGAGATTGAGGGCATGAATGGCAATTATGAATAATTTTCAGAATCTAATGAATCAAAATCATTTGTTTTGTTTAAACTAATTGCCATATTTTGTCATTCTAGGCCTTTTTGGACTCATTCATAGGCTAGTCCGAGGGCCAGAATTAAAAGGAGAAGGAGTGTTATAGTGAATATTAGGTTTAATATGTGTGTTTGTAGGGCTCATGGGAGTGGGGGTAGAAGGGTAATTTCTAGGTTAAATAGGAGGAACGTAATAGCTACTAGGAAAAATTGTATGGAGAAAGATAGGTGGGCGGAGCCTATAGGGTCAAAACCGCATTCATAAGGACTGTATAAATGTTTAATTGTGGGAGTCAAAATGCTACTAATACTAGTACTGAGGCTAGGGTGGTGTTGGGGATTAATATAATTGTAGTGTTAATTATTCTTTTTCAGTTTTGCCGGAATCTTGATTGGAAGTCATTTGTACTGGTTATAGTAAAAGAATATGAGCCTCATTGATAAATGGATACATATAGGAATAGTCAAACTATGTCTATGAAATATCAATATCATGCTGTGGCTTCAAAGCCAAAGTGGTGATTAGATGTAAAGTGAAATTTCAGTTGGCGAAGAAGACATACACTAAGGAAAGTTGATCCAATGATGATGTGTAGTCTGTGGAAGCCTGCAGCTATAAAAAATGTTGAGCTATACATGCCATCTGAGATAGTAAATGAAGCTTCAAAGTATTTTGATGCATGGAGGAGTGTGGAGTATAGGCCTAGGGCAATAGTGGTAGAAAGAGGTTGGGTTATATGTTTGCGAACATCTTCTATGAGGCTGTGGTGTGTGCAGGTAATTGAAACTCCTGAGGCTAGAAGGACTTCTGTGTTTAGTAGGGGGACTTTTAGCAACGGGGTCTCACTCTTGCTCAGGCTGATCTCCAGCTCCTGAGCTCAAGTAATCCACCTGCCTCAGCCTCTCAGGTGCCATGATTGCAGGCATGAGTCACCGTGCCTGGCCTGTTAATTGCTTTTCGAAAATTATTTTGAACAAAGACTTGTACTAGAAAAGTCAAGTTGTTAAAAAATAATAAGTCATATGTAACATATTTTTATATAGTTTAGTCTGAGGATAGCACGTTCAGAAAAGCACAAAAAGAACTATATAGAGAACTTAAAGTTGTTAAGGTTGCCTCAGAAAATGATCAAACTATTATGACAACACTGAGAAGGAGTAGATCATATGGAGGCATAACTAAAGGATTAAGGAAATAAGTAAAATTAAATATGTAATAAAAAATGGCAGCAATTTAGCTGATGGAGATGGAAGGAGAGAAGTAGAAAAATCTGTAGTGATTTTAAGAGTTGAATGAAATCCACTTTCTTTGACATGAGAAATGTGAGGAACAGTAAGAGCGTAAATGAGAAGAGTTCATAGAGAATCCTAAGCACTCAGAGACTGGATTTCACTAGACAAGGGGAATGTGAAGAACTTGAACAGCTGATTTCATTTTGGATAAGCTTTATGAACTTATTCTGGCTTGAAAACATTTAAAATTTTCTTGATGTTTTTGAAATGTAGAAAATTGCATAGATATTTCAGAATATGGCATGTTCTCAAGATGTCTAAGTCTTCTGCTCATTATTTTGTCCTTAATTTCTAGTTCTATTACAAATTAAAGGCTTTGTTTCTAGTTTCTCACCTCCTTTTGGCATGCTCCATTTTTGTATTTAAGAATGAATGTACTTTGTACACGAGTCTCAGTCTTCCTGCCATTTGCACCTTTTTTCTAATTGCCACTGTCTTATTATCTATTTCAGTCCATCAGTCAAGCAATAGTTAAAAATTCAATTCCAAAATACAATTCCTAACACATCACTCACTCATTTACTGAAAAATGATTTAATGACTGCCATTACTTAATTGATGATAAGTTTAAATTGAAGGATTTTTGCCAAGATCAGTTACATACATGGCATTCTTTACAGCCTTAGTTCCCATCTTTTTGGGGAATATTTTCATACATAATAATCATGAAGAAATAATTTTCTTCAATGTCTTTAAATTGGTGATTGTCTCTGCCCAGAGCATTTTCCCATTACGTGTCAGGTTTTCTATTTTTTTGTCCATTGGTAATGTACTATAAGTACCCAGGAAAGCTTTTTTTCTGACTTCTATAGGCACAAATAGTTAACCCTTCTTTATAATTTTTTCACATACCTATCTAAGCACAGTTTTTGAAATTTAAATATTTAAAAACAGGTGTATCTCTTCCACTAGACTTCAAGTTCGTTGACTCATTGCCTTCCCTACTCCAGGTTAGTAGCAGGAATTTAGTAAACATGAATTTTTGTTGGGTGTGTGAATGAATAAATTATTCATTCTACAGGATAGTAAATGATACATGATAAACATAAATATCTGTTGAGAAGATACATGAATAAGTGTATTTGTCTATGTTAGAAATTTTTGCAAACATCAAAATAAGAAACATATATTTCTTATAACTAGCATATGTATATTTACGCCTTTATCTTAAATCTTCATTTAATTATAAATTACTTCTGATAATTGGGCAAACTGAGAGGAGCATGGAAATAAGTAGACGTTGATAGCTACCATTGTTTTAAATGTATACAGCTATAGTACTTTGTTCTATAATAATGCATCTTTAGCCTGTTTAAATACCATAGAAATAACAATTATTACAATAGACAGAAATATAAATGATGCAATAATAGAAACCTGAAAATAATTCCAGAGAGAGGCAAAATACTGATTAGTTTCTGTCAGATCCAAACTATAGTGACTGCGGGTCAGAAGAGAGCAGCAAAGTTCAACCCAGGCCAGAAATCTGGACTTGACCAAACGGCCTAAGGTGAAACAAAGAGTATGATTGAAAGATTCCTGGAGAGTGAAGGTAGCATTTAGCAATGGAGAAATGTAGGTGAACCAATAAACTAATCTGCTGTCTTCACCAAGGATGGCAGCCAAGATGACAGACAAAATAAGAAAGCATATAAAGGCAGTACTGCTTTTACTCTCATCACATTTTAGTCTTTTAATTGGTTCTGCATGGTTTAGATAACCACATACTGGGTCAAGGGAACAATACTCAAAGAGGCACCTACTAAGGAAGAACAGAAGCAAGACTTGGCTCAGAGAACCCAACCAAGAGAACATGCAGAATGTCAGGTTGACCAGAGGCAGAGTCATCAAGATTTCAGTCTAGAAAATAAAGGTGAAGACAGATGAGAGCAACAGGAGAGCCGCAGGGAGCCAGAGTTAAGGGATTGATCCTGAAGTCTTAAGATAGCATTTCTCCTGATTAAAGAGGACTTTTCATGCCTACTATCAATAGAAGAACTAACATTGCTAAAAGAAATTTTTCTTGCTGGAAATCAAATCTTTTGACATCTGTTCATTGCCCAAAGTCATTAGGGTAGCATTCAAAGTTGAGAACGAGCTACTCATAACTTAGATATTTATTCCTATTTGGTACACTCATATTCCTTGCCTATAATTTAAAACACTATATTAAAGTTTTGATTAATGGTTTCATTTCTCCCCATCCCCCTCATCCCAAGTTTGAAGTGATAAGGGCATAAATAGAATAGTATAATAGGCTTTCAAGCAATTTCTGTTGCATGAATGCACCATTAGTACTCTCCTCAACTTAAATAAATAAGCTTTTAGCCTTTTACAGAGCATAAAATTTCACAATTGAATTGTAGTTCACTGTCTACCAGTAACAAAAGTGTCATTACAGCCAAAAACTAACACAATTCTTTTTCTGTTGTGGTGACAGAAAGAGTCATAGAATTGGAGCCTTATTCCTAGAGGAAGTAGGTGCCAAAAGGCTTCATCTACCCCCACAGGCAGAATATTGCCAAGACATAGGACATTAAACATTTCTGCTACTGTAATAGGAGGGTACAATCAGCAACCACAGTTAAAAATTCTCCTTGTAAGTACTTCCCTACCCATCTTCCCTCTCAACCCCTCTTTATTTGAAGCCTGAAGGACAGAAGAGAAATTCTGCCTATCAAAGGAAATCCCTTTCTGTGCTCTCTAATTATTATATTTATTTATATATTTCTGCTTTGTTTTAATTAATATATTATTGTGCCAATTAAAATAGCATGTCTAAAACTTATTGCTACTGAAATAGAAAATAAATATTGCCCAATCAGGACAGTTAATTCCTGAAAGCAAGCTTTATGCAATTCATTGTTTGTTTTGACTAATCTAATAGCAAAGTTCATGTACCAATACCAATACCCATGGTCGAAAGGCTTGTTTGAGAAATATAATTTTAACCACTTATTTACCAAAAATAAACTTTCTAAAACCATGTATAATTTTACATCTATACTTTAAAAGCACATTGTAAAATAGTATGATTTCATCTGTTTCTCTAAGAAAGTTTTATTAGATTTTGTTTTAGCTGCTGTAACAAAGTTCTGAGATTACTAAAAATTAGTTAAGTTATAGTATGTAACAAAATTTATTTCCAATGCTTTTATTTTAAACAGACAAGTCATTCAGATTATCATGTGACAAAATCAAAATTAGTATGTGTTTTCAAAAAGGATTTTTAATTTTAATAACAATATATTTATAAATATATTTTTAACCATGAAATGTTCAAGTATAATATCCCTGCAATTTTGTTGGTGAATCAAGGTAACATATATTCTAATTACATTATTTATAATTTCCACTGCCAGTATCTAAACACTGGAAAAAATGTTTCCAACTAAAATGAAAATGATTTATGCTTGATTCTTTATATTTCTACACAGGATAACTTAATAAAATAGTATTTTCCTTTAATTTCAGAGATGTATTTTTACCATTGTAAACTAATTTTACATGAAAGTAAAAATTGCCCTGAAGATAGGAAAAATATTTTTTAAGTTTCTTTCCATTAACAACCTTCATTATAATTTTTAGGTTTTTTCTGTCAGGAGGAGAAAATGGGTAAATATTACAAATGTCATGTTGATATAAGAAAACAGATAGCCATTCACTACAATTTGTCTTATTTTTAGACCTTTGACTTGGGAAGACTTTTTTTTGTAATTTTTAAAAAGCAAACTTATTTAGAGTACGCATTTGAACAATAGCATCTCCATTTAAAGGAAACACAAACAAGACCCTAGAAGAGTGTTTTTCTGTGTGTGCTAACTGTGCATGGCCACAGCTCAAAAGCAGCAGGACTTTCCCTTCTATTTACAAGCTGTCCTGGACTATTTGATTCATAGAAATTTCATTTTCCTTTGATAAAGGGCAGTACTCGGGAACATGTCAGTGGTGCTCTGGAGAAATAAAGACACAGTAATGAAGGCTATATTAGTGTGTATTATTAAGGCACATTGATAATTTGGTAATAATAAGAATTATACTTTAAAAACAAAATATAACCACATGTAGGTAGTATTTATTATGTACTATTATTTACTGAAGAATGCAGAAGAAACAAAAACAAATAATTGAGAGTAACTTGAAAGCAAAGCACAGTATTCAGTTGATAAAATGGATTATAAATTATACAGAGGCTCCAATCAATCATTGATGGCATTTTTGAAAGTGATTGCATGAGCGCGCGCACACATACACACACACACACACACACACACACACACACACATTTCCTTTTGTACCGTGGAAATGTTGCCCTTGTATTTAGTACCCAGTTTTATCCCATTGTTTTTGGAGATCAGGATGTGATTCACTCTAAAAATAGTTTTCTCCTGTATAAAGTTTCTGAACAAAAATAGTTTGTTGTTGTACTATTCAGGAAAGTCTTAAAATCTTGTATGTGTGTGTGCCTATGTTTTTGTGCATGTGTGTTTCTATGTGTGTTAACACTTAGCAGGCTCATAAACATGCCTGTAGAATCACCAGGTTGAGTATTGTATGAATATAGTAAAGAATTATTTTGATGGCTTGAGATTTTAAGGCCATAAAAGAATACATTGATTCTTACAGTGGTGGTCTAATTTAAATATTGACCTTTTAATTTATAATTAAGTACATTTTTCCTTCATTTTACCTATTTCTTTTAATAGTAATAACCTGGTCACATTTTAAAATCAACTTAAAATTTTATAATTTTCCTCTTTTAATTTACACTGCATTTTATATATTTTAGAGGAACCAATATCCAAGTCAGGGTTTTTTTTTTTTTTTTTTAATAAAGACTTTATGACAAAAATAGACAAAGCGATAAAACGAGATGTTGTTTTTGTTTGTGAATACCCGTTTCTGTTATTGTTCATATTTACTTTCTTTAAATGAGATTATATTCAGTTTCACATTATAATGGCAGAAGATTTTTTTTAATTCAAAATTACTGCTAACAAAAAGCTTCACTGATGGTAGATACCATATCCACATAGTGATAGTTTTTT
>NW_003852590.1:238049-239021 GCF_000181295.1 Otolemur garnettii
AATTCTTGAGAAACAGCATATTACTTTAAACTAATTTTTTAAAAAATTAAACTCTTAAATGTCTTTTTGTAATTGCATCAATTCATATCACTCCATTCATTTTTTTCTTTCTTTTATTTTTGGGAGCATTTTCTTTCATTCATTCCCTACCAGTGTCACTCAATGTTCAAAAGCAAGAAGTCGTCTCTAGGGGTGAGATAAACTCGGTCATGTGTTAACAGAACTGAGGGTTTTCCTTGTCATCCTATTTTTGTAAATGGTGATGAATATTCATAAAGCTAGGAAAAGATTTGCCAGCTGCAAATCTTTGCAAGGTGCCCTAGTTGTCCAAGCCAAAAGGAAAACACAAATTATAAAGCCTCTATTTATGTATATCATAAAGGATAAAGAAAATAAGCTACCAAAAATATTCTCAGCAGGAAAAAGGCTCTATTTCTTACATTTTAGAGAAATATGTACTCTTTTAAAAAACTGTGATTTTCGGATTTTTATAAGATCCAATTTACAAAAAGGGAAAGATACCTTATAATATACTAATCTTTAATTTTATTTTCCTTTTACTTTGCTATAGGGATCTAGATAAAGTCAAAGGCTTTAAAGAAAACAAAAACAAAATGCAAGTCTTAAAACTGGCCCACATTTTATATTACACAGTGAATACGAATGGGGATGGGATACTTCTGCCTTATAAGAAATATATCTTTCTGATAAAAATATGTATCAAATTCTTGAATATCAAAATAATTCTGTTTTCTTGTGTGAAAATATTGACATTAAAAAAGACATATGTTAGCAAAAAATATTAAACTACATTTACTGCTATAGTGGATTTTCAGTTTTGTATATTACTTTAGGCAAGAATGTACCCATATTTTAATGTGAGCCTAAAATACAAAATTTGAAAGTGCTCAACTTTTCCTCATAATTTATTGTCACTGATTATTTAAATTTTATGTTAATTTATAAAAAATG
>NW_003852590.1:250352-252462 GCF_000181295.1 Otolemur garnettii
CTATCTTTTTTATGGCTAAATAGTATTCATGGTATACTTACATCACGGTTTGTTAATCCATTCAAGGGTTGTTGGGCATCTGTGTTGTTTCCATGACTTGGCAATCATGAATTGAGGTGCAACAAACATTGGGGTGCCAATGTCCCTGTAAAATGATTTTTGTTCTTCTGGAATAAAAAATCCTATTACTGAGTAATAGGATTGTGGGATCAAATAGAAGGTAGACTTTTAGTTCTTTAAGAATTTCCAGTTCTTCTTTCCACAAAGCCTTTATTAGTTTGCAATCCCACCAGCAGTGTAGAAGTGTTCCCTTCACTCCACATCCACGCAAACATCTGTAGATTTGCGATTTTATGATGTGGGCTACACTCACTGCAGTTAGGTGATATCTCAAAGTGGTTTTGATTTACATTTCTCTGATAATTAGAGATAATGATCATTTATTTTTCATGTGTTTGTTGGCCATTCATCTGTCTTCTTCAGAGAAATTCCATTCAAGTCTCTTGCCCATGGACGCTGCATTTTACAAGAAGTGTTTTGTACAGAGAACAGGGAGAAGTTCAGTGTCCTTTACCCAAAGCTGTGGAGGAGGGATGAAATGTCAGGTAGAGAAGTAAGGTGTGGCCAAGTTACAAAAGACCTAATGTTCTGCCATAAAGATTTTGAGCTTTATACTACAGGTGATGGTGAGGCAGAGGTCTTAGGTAGAAAAGTCTAATGATCTGATTTCATTTGGGTAAAGAATATTGAATGTTGGTGACAGAAGGCAGATAATTACCTAGAGAGAAGAAAGATCAGCCAAAGAAGGCCAGACAAGAGAGAGAGATAATGCTCTAAGTGAAAGATATTAAGGAACTGAACGAAGGCAGTTGAAAGGGAAAACAGATCAAATTGAGACATTAGTGAGAACAAATTAATAGGTTATGAAGATTGATTGACCATAGTCAGAAAAGGGGTCACATTTGAGAGGATTCCTAGTTTGGGCTTAAGCAAAAACAGATGATGGTAACATTTGTTAAATGTAGAATACTGAGGAAGATCAAGATTAAAGTAAATAGTTCTATTTTGAATATATTAATATGGTATGATATTAGGATATTAGCTTAATAGTAGTCAATGCTCTTTTTCTTTATCACCTTTTTCCCTCTGTCCTTCTGTTTCTTCTATATGAATGTGATAGATGAAGCCATGACACTGATTCAGATCACCCAAAAAGTGTGAATCTCATTGGAGGAGACAATCTAGAGCATCCACTTAATCACTTGCATTTCAGAGATTGTTGAAAGAGGAACTGTCAGTAAAGGTGACAGAGACAAAAATGGTCACAAAAGTAGGTGGAGAAACAAGAGAAACAAAAATTCAGTACTGTCTCAGAATTTAAGGAAAAGTTTTGCAAAGTCAAGTTCTAAAAGATTGCAAATTGTGCAGAGGCTGGAAAGCAAGAGAACATTGATTATTTAGACAAAAGCAGTAAGTATGTTGAAGTTTTTTGTTCATTTATTTATGCAAATAAGCATTTCAAGAGGTCATCTATGTGTTTGGCCTTGGCACACAAGTATCAGTAATGCACATCATCCTGTGCATTGCAATAAAACGAGGCTGTGTCTGTCTATAGTTTTTCCAGCAAAGTAGTCCATTATTGGTAAACCATCTTGAGTATATCCAGGTTTTGCATTGCAGACTTCTTCTCAGTGTGATGTTTCTATCAAAGGTCCATCTCATTATACGGCATCTGTCAGTTTCTGGTCCATAACCTCTTTTTAATGAATCAAAGACATGAACTAAATGAGAATCTCTATCAAAATGGTTATGTGTATTAAATATTCAGTTACTTGTAATGAAATTGCTTCAGAACATTCTCCTGATCATTCCTATCCCTACTGTCTCATACACTCATTAACAATAGCCACATGTTATTACCTAAAATTCCTGAATAAGATGGAAAAATGTTGACAATTAGAAACACATGGCTCAGGATCCATAGCTGCAGTGGTTAGGGCACCAGCCACATACATCAGGGCTGGCGAATTCGAACCCAGCCTGGACCTGCTAAACAACAATGACAACTACAACAAAAAAATAGATGGGTGTTGTAGCGGGCACCTGTTGT
>NW_003852590.1:252690-260579 GCF_000181295.1 Otolemur garnettii
GATTCTTAGATGAATTGTCTTACTTCAGTTCCACATAGGTAAACCGGGAAATATTAATTTGATACCTGACTTGCAGAGTTATGAATTAAGAAGAAACGAACTAATATTTAGCAAAAAGCTAAGAAAGAGTTTGACACATAAAATTTTGATAGTGATTATTAATATAAGAATATAACATACCGAGCAAAATAAGTAATACGTGGTAGCCATTTATAACGAATCCTAAAATTGTGTTCTTCGAAATATCCTTTATTTTTTATTATTCCACTGGGCATTATAAGTATCAAAATTAATTCAAAGTCATAAAAATTGTTATTCTTGCCTCCTTGTTGAAGAACAAAAGACTCAATTAAGGTAAGCGATGTGCCTAAGGTAGGAAAAGACAGAACCTGATTTGTGTACTGCCCTTTCCAACCCAGAATCCTATGCAACCACCCACTGCATGGCCCAGCCTGCTTCTCTTTTAAAACTTCTCCTCACTCTCACTCCTTCTCCACCTTGATTTATTTTCTTTTCTTATATTTTTCATTTCCCATAAATCGTTACCAGGCATCCAGAAAAAAAATTGGTTTCCTCAAACTCCTGTAGTGATGCTTGCTCACCAAGATCCGTTACTTGGGAAGCCTCAGCGTACAGTTTTCCACAGGGATAATTTATTATAAAATCTCTTCCAGAAGTGTCAATAATTTTATTGGATTTATTAAGATTTTATGTACCTAATGGTTCAAATATTTTCACCAAGTGAAGATACACTGAGCTATCTTCTTATTTAACTGAAAGCATTCACTTAAAAAAGTGCATCCTGGGCGGCCCCTGTGGCTCAAAAGGGTAGGGTGCTGGGCCTATATGCTGGAGGTGGCAGGTTCAAACCAAGCCCCAGCCAAAAACTACAAAAAAAAACCAAACAAACAAAAAAACTGCATCCTGTGAAGGAAAATATGGTAAAATATTAAATGACAATTAAAGCAAAAATTAGTAATGTAAGTTTCAGAACTACATTACCTTTTTCTTACCTTTGATCTGAAAAAGAACAATATCAAATTAATCAAGTGATTGGCTATTATTGCTTACTACCTAATAACTGTTCCTCCTCCTCTGTACTTGAAAAGGTTAGAAATTACAAAGCTTCTATTTATACTCCCCCTACTGCTTTTTCCTCTGGACTAAAATAAATCTTGGAACGTTTGGAAATCTTGAATGCTTTTATTTATTTTGATAGAAAGGAAACTAAGAAATCACTTTATTTTATTGTTTAGAGTCTGTATTTCAATCATTCTCCCTGCTGCTTCTTTTGTCAATAAAAAAATAATGTTCAACAGTGACAGATCCAGGCCTGGCCTTTAGAGAAATCAAAGTGGTATTTTACTTGGATTTACAAATTCTAAAAGCCTGCAGCCCAGTTTGGTAGGATTTGCTCAAATTCCCTAATTTTATTTGATTACTGGTTCTATCATATCTCCAGCAATGTAGCTCCTTTCTGACCCCTGTCCTCTGCCCCTCATCCTGATAATATTGTTTAGTATCCAAATTTCTTTTTAACTAACATACAGTAATGCTGGTACCCTATATTTTTTCTCATTTTGGTGCCTTCTCCATTCAGTCAAATGTTCCCTCTTGATACATAAGCTAAGCTTGAATGGAACAGCTATATTAGCAAAGAACATGTGTACTCTGGGTCCTAGAAGAATGTAAGAAACAGATATGCTCAAGAGGAAATAAAAGACCCCAGAGGCAGCTGATCTAATTTGGAGCAGGACTAACTGAATTATAAATGCAAAACCAACCTTTAGAATTTAAATCAATTATAGCTGTAAAGGTCCTTTCTCTATTCATCAGTTCACATCAAGATCTACTGAATTGGATTTAAAAATGTTCTATCTTCAACAAGTTTCTGAAAAGCTTCCTCTGTAGACATGAGAGATAGAATAAATTCTCTGCTATTACAATGTATCGCTCATTCCTCAGGAGGGAGACTTCACAGGCATGGAGCCCTGAGACACACTTGAGTTTTGAAGTATGTACATTTGAAAATACCAGATGACACATTTATTCTGGTTCAGTTTCTTGAATATAGCACCCTGATTAGTTGCAATGAAAAAATGTGTTCCTTCTTAAGAAAAATGATGGTATTTTCTATTGATTTGTATTGTTATCATTATGAGAGGAGACCAGCTTTTTAAGATATAAAACTCCCTACAGTGAGTTTTCTCCTCTCTTATAATAAACAAAATTATTTGAGCATTTCTGTTAAGTATGTATGATCTCTTAAGTTTTTCTGAATTATTACCTGACAACATTTCTATAATATTTTAAAGCAATTTCTTCCTCCTTTCAAGTAGTGCTGCTGCAGTCACTTACAAAGTGTGGTCCCTGGACAAGGAGCATCAGCATCACCTGGAAAGTTTTCAGGTTCTTCCAGTCTGGTTGAGTCAGAAACTCTGGGGGTCTACTCAGTAATTAAAATTTTAACAAGATTCCAAGGACATTCTGATACACACTCAAGTTTGAGAACCAGTGCTCTTCTGAGCTCTGATGCTTCCCGGCTTTGTGTATCTTTGGACCCCTCTGAAAGTATAGTGAAGCCTGTGGATCTTTCATCAGAATTATGATTTTAAACATCCAAAATAAAATACATAGATTTCTAAGGAAATAGGTCATATAGAAATTTTGTTTTCCAAATATTAACAACATATTTGTGACACAATAGTGTATGCATTTCTTTATTAACACATTTTGCATGACAAGATCTTGTGGGCAAGTCTAGTAGCTATTGTATTTTTGGATATTGGTGATACTTGCAACCATTGTCAATGTCATATGGCTTTATCTGTGATTTATAATAGTGACAAATCCAAAAATATTACAAATACTATTGTGGTTTATGCCTACATTTATAACGGAAAGAGACACTGAATTTCAGCCAGGAGTTCATGAAAATAAAGGTGTGGATTTTCCTTGCACTCAAGTTTATAGACCCTCTGAATTCTATCCATAAACCCCCAAAGAAAAAGAATTCTTGAAAGGTGGAGGATTTTCAGCCTATCTATAAAAGTGCCTATCTGTAATCTGATAAACATGATACACTGTAAAACAACATAAAAGACAGGATGTGAATCAAATGTGTTCTGGAAGCCATAGAATAAATTGTTCTCCCTCAGAGCACCTCGTGTTCCAACACGTGTGACAGTTAAAGCATAGCTGATTTAATAGTCAAAGGAAATTGCTACCAGCGCTCCGTATTTTCCTGCCTCATCATACATTTGTGTGCATTATAGTTTTAAATTTCTTTCCACGTGCTTTGTGAACCTTCGCTTGTTCTTTTATGTATTAATTGATATCCCTTGATTCTCCATAATCTCTTAGAAACAGTAAGATGTCAGGTTCTCTCCCTGTTGTTAACTGCCAGCTCTGTCTGAGAAAACGGATATTCCGAGTTCACAAAAACAAATCAAGGTCATGGAGCACAATTCAGTGCCATGCCTCCCACTCGGTTTCACATTTCTGGTCATGTGTGCTGGCCTCACTGGCCATAGCTGAAAAGAGGCAGAGAGCCAATGAGACCTGGCCACCGTTCTAGATAGTGGGGTGGGGATATCAGCTGAATGAGAAGGATGAAAAAAGGATTCCGTTTCAGTCACTGGACAGAATGCGAACAGGAAATAATCAGAGTATGAAAAGATGGACTCCTTTAATCACAAGACAGAAGAGACAATGGAGAGAAAAGAAACATATCTGTATTTTGTAGATGAGACTTTGTACAATAGAATTAATTTAGCCCTTTGTTTCTTTTAGAAGCCATTGTTTGAGCACCATGTTTGTGTGTTTTAGCTCCTTGTATTTGGCAGCTTCTTTTCCCAACCTCTATTATCCAGGGGCTGTAGTTCCTTCCGAGGGCTTTCTTATATTTTCTTTTCTTTTATATTGTCTCGTTAGTATATACAGTCTGATAACCTGAAATGAACACTGATATCTGGTCTTAACTTTATAATTTGGTAACTGTGTGATATTGACACATTTTCAAAAGCTCGATATTACTGAGTTGAGGGTAGAAGAAGCAATATAATATAGGAAAGAAAGTAATGCATCTACTTGGTCGGGTGAGGGTAGAGGAAAACAGAGTGAGCCTCTGCAGATGTACAGCTAGCCCAGAGCCAGATGCTAACAGTGATGAGAAGGGGACTACAGAATGGGAAGAACCATGAATGTCCTGTATATGCAAAATATCAGTAGCAAAAATCAACCGACAGCATTACAGTTAGGCTGAGTGCTGTGTTTTCTCCTTTAGTTTTCACCAAGAGTGTTGTCCGCGGGCGACTGTAGATAGAAAATTTAAGAAAGATGAAAGACGGGAGAAATCTGTCTAACGTGAAAAAGTACTGACTCCTCTGCTGTGTCCTTGAGTAGGCTTCTCAAGATATAGTTCAAGTAGTTATTTACCTCTTATGAAATTTTTTTCTATGTATTTTATCTTCTCTGTTATTATAGTTTACCCTTTTCTTTACCATTGCATATTCCAACTCATTATTATATGTATACATTAAAAATATTAATTCATATACATTTACTTTTATATGTTGGGATATTTCTGCATTCTTCCGGTGCTCAGAATAGCCTTCTAGGTGTGTTGATATTTATCACCAGCAAATTTTGGTACTTTTCTTCTCTTTCTTAAACTTCATATCACTATTTTGCTTGGTTGTATTTTGTCCCATAAGAAAAGAGGGGAGTGAAATGAGGACCAAGACCCCTGCCCTTAGAGCCTCCCCCACAACCTCAGCCTTGTGCCCTTCAAGACACATAAGGAAGTAAGAACATTGAAAAACAAGAAACTGAGGTAATGGTGTAAGGAGGAACTACTCACCCTGCTGGCACCACTGTAACCAATTGACCCATTGTCTAAACAAATTATTCCCCTCCTGTTCAAACTGCTATATAATATAACCACAAGTGCTATAAAAACTGTTTTTGCTTCTGTTTTTGCAATTACAAAAGTCGATTGCCTGCTTGCTGTATTGCACTTAGCCCCTGATAGTATAGATAACCAATCCTATATAAACTCCCTTGCCCCTGATGGTTGCGGCTATTCCCTCTAAATCTATATAGGGAGTTCAGCCAGTTGGCCAACCTAATGAAGACTTCTTAAATTGGCAAATTAATTCATGGGTGGGTGATCTTGATATATCTTGAGCTATAACACAGGGAACTGCTCATTTCCCAGGCCTAGTCAATGTCATGTAAGTTTCCTAGGCCTGGGAAGAAACAGGATCATATCCATTCCTTTGTTGGGCTATATATACCCTTAGACAAGGGTATATATAAGGACCCAGAGGGGAGATTTTTTCAGACTCTAGTTTTCTCTCTGTCAGAAGCTCTGGTGCTTTTTATGTATTCTTTTCTATAAAATAAATCCTGTCTGTGTCTGTGGTCCATGGAATCATTCTTGGAATCCCAGAGACCAAGGACCTACCAAAGATGAAATTCTGGTAATACCTGTATATTGTAACATGCTTTATACAAGTCAACAATATAGTAAATACAATATATTGTGACCATAATATACAGAAAATCTTAAAATGGCATTCAAATTATAAAATCTCACATGAGTAAGTTTTTCTTTATCAGAATGTAGTACATTGGATTTATGTAAACCTTAAGACATAAAGCATCATTTCCTAATTATACAGCCTCATTGTGTTACATGGTACAAATAAACACTATCATAAAACAGACATCTGAAGCTAAAGATAAAACCTGGGATGCTGAGTTTTTGGACAAACTCATGCCCTTCTTATCTAAATCTGGCCCTCACATCCCTACATTGTTTCTTTTTCTCTTCACAGGTATTTCTGTGAAGAAAAAGTGTGAAATTTTAGCATAAGAATCTGGAACCATTACAGTATCTCTTCTAGTGTAATTTTGTAGATTGCCTTTTTTGTTTTTTATGAGATAACTTACAACCGTGCAAGCTGTGAAAAAGTGAGTAACAATGGAAATAATTCCTTTCACAAAAATGCAAATCCCTTCTGCCCAGTGGAATGTGATTATTGTCCTTGGATAAGTTTATTTTTTATCTATTTGTAAATTATTTTCATCTTATCTGCCTGTGTACATGTAGCATTTTGAATTCTCCTTTGAATAGTTGTAGGATATTACATATTTTTTCATTAGCTAGTGAGTTGAGTGAAATATTTGAAATCTGTTCACTGTGTATTTGTATGAGTCATAATTATACTTTAAAAAATTCTCTTTAAATACTTCTTTTTCTATTTTCTACAATTGATATAAAAATGCACAATGAAATCCATAACAGAGAAAGGAGATGAATCATTGTATCTTTTCAAGTTTCTGTGCTCCTTGCCATTCTTTTGTCATAAAAAGAAATTTGCATGCATTAGTTTTTATTTGGCTTTTGGAAGTTTTAGAGGTTTTACAATGAGTTATACAGTTGATGCTCTTGATAGAGTAATATTATCTGCTATACATGAGAAATGTATATCCTGGATAGCTCAAGCATAGGCAAGTTTTTTTCTTGGCTCTCAGAAATGAATCCTGAGAGACTATTCTGCTCACTCCCTCACTCTCTTGTTATACTTTTCATAGACCCTACTTACTGAGTTCTTGTTTGTTTGGGGTTCTGGCTTTTGTGGGGGTGATAAATTAGTTTGCATTGGTGGCTGCAAACTAATTTTTTTGCCAACAAATTTGGTTTTATTGTTCGATATTTGGTGATAATTATAAATGGCTAAGTAAGCTATAGAGATCTATTCTCTGTTAGGTGAGAGATAAGTGTACTGATTTGTTTGGTAACTTGTCTATATTAAGTTTGAATTACAGTAGAACTTCTGTAAGTTGACCACCCAAGGAACGTTAACAAACTAAGGAGAAAAGCTCTTTGTACTTTCTGTTTTCAGGCCTCTTGTGTCTTTTGATCAGTGATTAAAATTATAGCCCGAGTCTACACATTATTTGTCTATATATAATTAAGAATAACTCTAACTGTGTGAGTGTATAATATTAACCTGCCTTTAGAAGTTATTAATAACTCATAAGACCTCTTAAATTAAAAGCTTACTTTGAGTGTCTTTCAAAGACAAGTAAGTCCTTATATAAATCAAATATCTCAGAAAGTGAGGAAATTTAACTTTTAATATTTTAATGTGCTATGGTAACAATTTAAGAATCCAAGAAAACTAAGAAATATTTAAAGAATCCAAGTTCATGGAAAGGCAAATCTTTGGCATATAAGAATAGTTTAATGATTTTTATTCAAGAAACACAACTATCTTTTCTCTCATTTATTAGTGTTAATGATAAGAGAAACATACATTAAATTATGCTTTGTGGTATGTCAACTTTAAGATAATTTCCAAGACCTTTAAGTGACTTAAAATCTGAGACTAATATTATATTGAGTTAATGGCTAATCATTAGATATATGCATTATTTCTACTAAATATTTTTAAGTTTTTGGCTTCCTATTTTTGTATAGGTTAATAGAAACATTTTATTTTAGTGTCACACTCATTTGTTGCCATTTTTAAAAGTGCAAAAAGGATGTGTGTAGCTGTAGAAAGTTATTCTATTCAAGTGTTCATGAACTTTTTTTAGTCACTAGATTGTGTGGGTATGACAAACAATTCTCTATTTCCTTTCCCTAGTTTTCTCAGAAACAGAAAATAGTTACCTTTGTTAAAAGCTGTAAAAAGAGTAGCTGAGACTATACTTAGAAGGACTAGTAACTCAGACCTTAACTTCTTCTTTTTTTTTTTTTTGATTTTTACATAATGTTTTTACTTTTATTTTTTTTATTAAGTCATATATACATAGATCATGAATACATTTATGCCTTTGTGGGATTCAATGTGTTGATTATTTGTACAAATTGGAGT
>NW_003852590.1:261783-302408 GCF_000181295.1 Otolemur garnettii
TATCTGGGTTCATCTCTTGGTTTTCAGTTCTGTTCCATACATCTACCTCTCCATTTTTGTGCCAGTACCAAGGTGTTTTGATCACTATACATTTATAGTATAATCCGAAGTCTGGAAGCATGATATGTCCTGATTTGTTTTTATTTCTTAGTAATGTTTTGGCTATTCAAGGTTTTTCTGCATCCATATAAAATGAAGTACTAATTTTTCCCGATCTTTAAAGTATGACAGAAGTACTTTAATAGCGATTGCATTAAATCTGTAGATTGCTTTGGGAAGCAGACCTTAGCTTTTCATTTTCTTGTTTAGTTTCTGAGTCCCCTTATGTTTTGGGTACTAATTAAGGATCCTAAAAAGGTTCTCTTTGTCGTTTATAAATATTGATATTTAACATGTTAGTTATTAAAAGTGAGGACTTACATTTATTTTTGATCCATTTAAATATTGCATTAAGGAAATATTGCATGTTAACATAAATAACATCTTAGTTCTAATACAAAATTGGTTCTTACCTCCTACATCCCCTGAGATCCCTTCTAACGTGTTAGTTTCTACAGAATATAAGAGAACATAATGAAAAACAAAAATAGTAAAGTGAATTTCATTTCTCTTCATTTATAATACTTGAGTCTACAAAGAAGCCATGAAATATGTAAAAATGTCAGCAGAGTTTATTCACTCTTGACTGACCTCAGGCATTGTTCCTTGGTTTATTGATGAATCCCACTGTATTTCTAATTTAGTGTAATATTCCTAAATGGAATAGGTTTCAAATCTTACAAATTAATTTTCTCCGCTTTATGTTGCTTTTGCTTATGTCTTTGATAAAGCAAAAACAATCACAACAACCAAACCATATGAAAAATAACAACAAGATCAGTTCACTCATGAAGGAACTAAAATACTTTTAAAATGTGTTATCAAGTATCTTAGTTTTAAGTATGTATCGTTCCTTTGATTAAATGGGTAATCAAACATTGTTTTTGCAGGCTCCAATTATCCTATCTTATAGAGTGTCCAAATTTTCTTTTATGTCTTATTTTTTCTTTCAAGAAATCAAATTATATTTAAATTTCCCAAGGGACTCTGAAAATTGCAGATATATTCTTTTACCTGATTAAAACAAGATTCAGGAAAAAGTTCTTTTGATGTATTAATATAGTGATAGTTCTATGAGAAAAGCTGTCGAATCAGAAGAGACAACCAGTCTTCCATAGGTGATTTTCTATATGAAAATTTCATCAAACATGTAAAATATCAATATGAATATTTCATATTGTGTGCTTCATATGAAGCATTTCAAAAATTATATGCTTCATAGGAAGTTCCTAGAAGTTTGTTCATGCACTGTATTTCCATAATGTATTTTAATCTTGGAGGAAATATTGATCAAAACATGCCAAGTTTTTCTATAGTTGCTTGTATCACTGTTCTGGCAGTGCTTTGCCTAATGGAATTAGCAGCAATAAAATGTTATCAGTTATAATTTCAGTGACTATTTATATTTTGGCAACAGCCCTACTTTTATAATTTGAATCTAGCATCTTCTAGACTTGTGGTTCTCAACTGAGACACATTTACTCATGAAGTTTTAGAAAAACAAAAAAATAGGCTTTATATCAAACTTATTACATCTCTTTGCTTGATGTTTTTTGTAGACAAATATTTCTCAGGATTATTCTATGAATCAAGATGTATTGTATGGTATTTTTTTTTTTTTGGAGTGGCTTTATTCATTGTTTTCATTCCCAGAGAAACAACCATATTTTCTTGTCAGTTGCATTATTCTTGTTATGAACTCTCTTCAGAAGTTTCACTTTTGAAATGACACTAATAAATTAACCACAGACAACTCTGTCATACACATATTTTTTTTGTTTTGTTTTATTTTGTTTACTTCTGGTGTTTACCCTAATGCTCTCATATAAACTATAAACCATAGTTTGTGTTTTCAGTATAAGAGGACAAATAACAAGATCTTGGGAGAAAAAAATGTACTAGACATTTCAAACTATCAGTACATCAGAGAATAGATGCACATGTTACATACTTAAACTTTCATACCATACCAGTGAAGCAAGCCAGGATTTTGAGAATGCTTTTTAGGAGCACAAGAGACAGCTTCATGAGACTGCTAAAATGAGATCCAATTGATCAAGAATTTCAGGTTTCATAAGACTGTAGCAATTGATGAAGGGAATTTTATTGCGGTTATTTGTGTAAAATATTGTTGATTTTGTTTTCATATTCTGTTTACTGGATATATACT
The DNA here is from genome assembly GCF_000181295.1 of Otolemur garnettii. NCBI lineage: Eukaryota > Metazoa > Chordata > Mammalia > Primates > Galagidae > Otolemur > Otolemur garnettii. The sequence goes on from NW_003852590.1 coordinate 264,053, forward strand.
AAACCTCTGCTGTTTCACTTTAGATATCTAACCCATAATAATTATATAAACTTTGTTCTTTAAATGAAATAAAACATTTAAAAATCGTAGTAGATTCTAAATGATCCTCAGAATTTGGGGACAAAGCTTACTAAATATCCTTGGTTTTTGTGTTAATATCAGGTCAGACAAGTTCACGAACTCATTCAAGAAAAAGTGCTACATACTCATTACTGAACATCACTAGAGATACCTTCAAAGTACACCATTTGGGAAGCCATGCCAAACACCTAGTCCACCACCTAGAGATTCCAACACCTAGTTCACCCTCTAGAGAGCTACTTTGAACTCTTTTTCTGAAGTGACCATCAGAGCTGTCATCATATAAGGTCTGAAAATTATGTGTATGACCTTATCCCAGACAAAGTGCTTTGAAGGGTGGACTAGGTACTAGTGTCAGTGCATAGCTTCCCAAGGAGAGCACTTCAAAGGCGACCATAGTGATATCTGACAATGAGGAAAATAGCAATTTTTAAAAACGACTCTGTACACTTAATTGTCTGACCTTGTATAGTTAATTGCATAGGTTCAATAACAATGTACCAGCGTATTATTAGACAAATGGATTGTATGTTAAAGGACATTCCTGGAGTGTCATATGTGAGAATAATGGTCATCAAATTATGGGCATTTGGGAGACTAAGGTTTAGCTGTTTTGTGGAGCCAATGTCTGCTATTTTCTCTCAGGAAAACTGCTTGGTATATGGTTTACAGGTTCCAGAATTTTAGGTGACAAAAATGTTAATTCCTAAAATGCCAGAAATTGGAGGTGTCCAAGAAAAGAGGAATTCACTCAAATTTATAGACAGAGCAGATGAAATATAATAGATATTTTGGGGCATATAGGCTTTTAAAAATTCAATTTAATATTCCATGTTAAAATTCTCAAACAGAAATTAAGTTTGTGGACTTAGTGAGTGATGTTCATCATTTTATATGTAGAGTTAAAAAAATTATATAAATTTTATGAAGTGGGCAAATTCCCAGAGCTACCGAAACTGGATCATGGAGAAATAGATAGTCAGAATAGAGGTATATAATGTGAAGAGACTGAATCAGTAAATAGAAAACTACTTACATCTGGCTCAGGCTGATGGCTTCACCACTGAATTTGTTGAAGAACAATTAATACTAACTCTTCACAAACTCGTGTAAAAAAATAGAAAAGGGAATAATTTCCACATCATTCTATAATGTCAGTATTATCCTGATACAAAAACTAAACAAATACACCAAAAGGAAAGAACATTACAGACCAATTTTTTATTCTTCAACAAAATACTAGCCCACAAAAATCCAACAACATATAAAACAAAGCAGACATTGTGGACGTGTGGGATTTATCCCATGGACATAAGACTGTTCTATCATCTGTAAATGAATTAACGCAATACATAATATCTACAGGGTATAGACCAGAACTCACATCAAAATCTCAAGAATGCATAGAAGCTATTCCTCAAGATCAACATCTTTTTATGAGAACAGCAATCATTGAATCTGGAAATGGAAAGGAATTTCTTTAACCCAGTAAAGGGCATTTACAAAAAAAGTCCAAAGTTAATACCATACTTAATGATGAAAGACTGGATGCTTTAAATCAGGAACAAGACAATGATGTTAACTCTTGCTGCTTCTAAACACCATTTTATTAAAGGTTCATGACATTTAGACAACAACAATAACAAAAGGCATTCAGATTGGAAAAGAAGAAGTAAAAATATCTCTCTATTCAAATGGCATGAACTTTCATATAGAAAATTACTAAGAATCCACTAAAATAGGTTAAAACTAATATCAGGATTGCATAACACAGGACCAATATACAAAATCCAATTGTATTTCAATGAGTGATATGAAAGCATAATGAAAGAAACAATTCCATTTACAGTATGATCAAGAGTAAAAAATTTAGGACTAAATATAATAAATTAGTATAAAACATGCTCTGGGCCAAGTGTGGTGGCTCACGCCTGGAATTCTAGCACTCTGGGAGGCTGAGGCTGGTAGATTGCTTGAGCTCATGACTTCAAGACCAGCCTGAGAAAAAGTAAGACCCTGTGTCTACTAAAAATAGAAAGAAGGAGGTAAGAGGATCACTTGAGCCCAAGAGTTGGAGGTTGCTGTGAGCTATGATGGCATGGCATTCTATCCAGGGTGACAGCTTGAGATTGTCTCAAAAAAAAAAAAAAAAAAAAACTTATACTCTGAAAACAAAATATTTTCAAAATTAATTAAGAAATATTTAAATAAACTGAAAATCATTCTATGTTCATGGAGTAGAGGATTTAACATTTAACATGAGGAGGGTAATACTCCCCAAATTACCTACAGATTCAACATAATCCCTATAGAATTCTGATAATCAGTATAAATTGAAAATCTGGTTCCAAAATGTGTATATGGAGTTCAAGAGATCCAGCATAGCAAAAAAATCATGAAAAAGAATAATAAAATAAAATAGTTTATGCTTCCTGATTTCCAAACATACTATACAGCAAAAGAAATCAAAACATTTTGTTTTAAGCCCAAGACTAGACATATAGGTCAAGCGAATTTAAATTTAGAATTTGGAAATAAACCCATACATCTAAGATCAAATGATTTTGTTAAATACATCAAGACCATTCAAAGGAAAACAGTGTTTTCAAAAAATGGTGCTGGAACAAAGGAATAGCCATATGCAAAAGAATGAAGTTGTTCCTTACCTCATACCACTTATAGCAATTATTTCAAGTGGACCAAATACCCAAATATATAAGCAAAATTATAAATACCTCAGAATAAATTGTAGGGGCAAATCTTACTGCTTTTGAATTTGGCAAAGGATTCTTAGATGATAATACTAATACAAGCAATAGCCAAAATATAAATTGTACTTTATAAAAATTAAATTCTGTGCTTCAAAGAAAGTGACAAGGTAATTATAGAACGGGAGAAAATATTTGAGCATTATTTCTCTAATAATGAACACATATCTAGAATAAATTTTAAAAAACCTTGCAATCCAATTATTAAAAGACAAATAACAAAATTAATAATGGGCAGAGAATGCGAGAAGACATTTTCCCAGAGAAGAGATACGAATGGCCAAAAATACATATGAAAAGTTGCTTCCCATATTTATCCATCATGGAAATGCAAATTAGACCACACCATGCTATTTTTCACTTATTGAGGGGGCTAAAATTAAACAGACAGGTAATAACAATTGTGGGAGGAAATGTGGAGAAATAAGAACACTCCAAACACTGTTCATGGGGATGTAAAATGACCCAGCTGTTTTGGAACTGTCTGGCAGTTGCTCAACCAAACACAGAGTTACAGTATGACCCGGCATTTCTAATTCTGAGTAAATACCACCCCAGAATGAAAACTTTGAATGTGACAAAGGTATATTCTTTTGTTTTACATAAACATTGTGTAAAACAAAAAGAGTATAGGGCGGCGCCTGTGGTAGAGGAGTGGGGCGCCGGTCCCATATACTGGAGGTGGCGGGTTCAAATCCGGTCCCAGCCAAAAACTGCCAAAAAAAAAAAAAAGAGTAAACCCCAAACAGAATATTATCCAGACATAAAAATGAATGATAAGTGCAACATAAAACGTGAATGAACCTTGAAAACATTATAAGTGAAAAAAGTCAGTTACAAAAATCCGTATTGTATGATTCCATTCACATGAAAGTCCAGAGTAGGGAAATCTATTGATATAAAATGTAGACTTGTGGTGAGTAGGGATGGAATGGGAGTAGGGATGTAGGAATAGAGAAGTGGTGGCTGACAGATACATTGTTTCTCCTCAAGGTCATAACAATATAATGAAATTGTTGTACTGGTACCACGTATCTGTGAATATACTAAAATATGTTGTACTAATATACTGAAAACTACTTTAAATAGATGAATTGAATGGTACCTCAAGTATATCTCAATGAAGCTATTAAAAAAGTAGTATGGTCCTAGATTTGTAAAACAAATTTAAGGATGTCTATATTGTAAAGGAATACTTTTGTGTACCTATGTAAATAATCAGGTCAAACCTTTTGAGACTGGCAATATTTTGTATCAAGAATATTCTTTCTTTGATATTACTATAATGAAAAGGAGGGGGTAATTTAAGAAATAAATTGAAAAATTTATTTTGCAATATCTATGATGTATCTATGTATATATTTGTAGAAAACTGATAATAATGCACATCATTCTTGATCATAAAAATACAAATTAATCATTCATGAAGTTCAACTTACTATTGCCTTAAGGATTTGGCAGTTTTACATTTATTTATAAATTCATTTCAGTATTTCTTATATTCTCATGTATGTGCAATATTTTGGTATTTTGTTTTTGTTTTAGTTTTGCTTGTTTTTGGAGACAGAGTTTCACTTTATTACTTAGGCAAGAGTGCCATGAAGTTTTCCTGACTCACAGCAACCTCAAACTCCTCTGCTCAGGCAATCCTGCTGCCTCGGTCTCCTGTGTAGCTGAGACTACAGGTGTGCACCACCATCCCTAGCTAATTTTTTTCTATTTTTGGTAGAGGCAGGGTGTCACTCTTGGTCAGTCTTGTCTTGAACTCCAGAACTCAAGGAATATTCCCAGCACAGCCTACAGTGGTGCTAGGACTACAGGGGTGAGTCACTGTAACCAGGCCTGTCTGTGATATTCTGAATAATTCTTTGAATGGTAAAATCTTACTGACTTTCTCTTAAAGTAATAAGTTAAACAACATCTTTGACACATTTCCATTTTTCACCTGTGAGAGTCATGAATATGCTCTCTTTTAAAATTATCTTCAAATACTTCTTCGTCTTTATCTTTCTGGCATTTAACACAAACTACATAAGGGAATTCAGTAGAAAAAGGAGACAAATCCCTGAACATTTTCTTATTTCCAGGCATCTTTTCCTTTCTTTCATCATAAAAAGCAATTTGTATACAATGTAGTTTACTTGAATTTTTTTACTTTAAAAACAAATCATAACTTTTCTTAATTGGTATATTAAATTCACTTACTGGTTATTGAAAACTTTCAAGAGGGTAGTAGAGATATATTTGTTGACTCTAAGAAGTGTGCCACTGATTGCCATAAAATTATGTTTATAACTTAAATTTTTCAGCACTCCAATAACATAAATGAAAATCTACCTTAACTCTTAACTCCAATATTTTCATACAATAAAAATGGAGATACATTATAATAGGCAAAACATGTTTAATTGTCAAGAATATTTTATTATATTTTTACAGATACATGGTGGTTTCTATTAGCAGATTAAAACAAAGAGAAAATTGAAATAAGTTCACATTTTAAAAAATGTAAGCAATAAATACAGCACTACAATTACCACTAATTTTATGTACAATGGATTACATTTAAACAAACACTAAAGTCCAGAATAGATATTTTATGCATAAATGCACTGGAAGATTACTTCAGAAAAACAGATTTAAATTTTTAGAAAATTAATATATAGCTTCCACAAGTAATCACAGAAAATGGCAATTTTATGTTTTAAAAGCTAGAAATTCCCCAAATTAGTTTCACATACCAAAGAAGTTGGCTTCTAAAAAGTAACAGATTTACTTTTCTTTCTCAGTCTGATACAAAGATCTTAATTAGCACTTCAGCTTTAGAGAAGTCTGATATTTAAAAACCTTACTCCTAAAACTAACACTGATGAATCATGAACTGACTGGTACACCTGAAGATCATACAATAGATGAACTCTAGCTATAAAAGAATTCTGATCTAAACTTAGCATGATATAAACACAAGAAAAATACTTGAAAATTATGATATCATTTAGTATAACGTTCTCTGATACTTCAACATTTTCTACAGTTACTTATGGTTGAAACTTGATAGTTTGTCTAGAAGAATGCTGAAATACATGAACATCGCAAGCAAAGGATTTGATCTATTCCTTTGAATAACACAAAGCTAAGAATTGACTTTATTAAAAGGATTTTCTATCTATAATTTAGGCAGTTGAAGGTGGTTATTTTTATGAAAGCTTACTATGAAATCCATAAATATTAAACTAAGGAATACCTTTACATGCATAGATAAATTGTAAATATTCACTAGACCACTTAATGTTAATTCTTATCACTCAGATATTATTTCATGGCAATTTCAACTCAATTCTGAACTCACTATATATTGACAGCTTAATAAACAACTTATAATGACTAATCCATTAATTTAATCAATTTAAGCAGCTCGACACTTCAAAAACATATATACATAATGACTTGCAAAACTGAGTTTTAGTATTTGAAGTCATTCTTGTTCTTAAGAGACTATAGTGAAAAATAACATTAGAGAAACTGAATCCCATTTAAAGTCATTAGCAAGGCTTTCTTCAACATTTATTTAATCCAAAACATTTGAAAAAAAATTTTCCTCAATGATATATTCAAGTCTTTCACTGGTTTATATGAACATGTACAGTAGCTCTATTAAAATATTAAAACATGACATATGATATACATTTTATTCTTCTAGTCTTTTTTTGTCTTGAATTACCTGGTTTATTTTCAAAGTCATGCATCTTCATATAGCAAGTCAGTAACATAATATTTTTAATAAGGTAAAACCGTAAGAGTAGCAGACTGGCATTTATTACAGTAGTTGTTTAAAATTCCTGGATTAGAATATCAATTCCTCGTCAAAATCAAAGGAGAAATATGTCAGGCACACCTTGATTAAAGTGTGAATCAACAGAACAAAAATATTCAATAAAATAATGGCCTTGTGGTTTTGAAATAAATATTTTATATCTTATTGCAGATGTTTCCGTTGTCTTAGTTTTCAGACTTCTGATGCTGCATCTGGTTGTCATTAAAATATTTACCAAATATAGAATTCTACACTCTTATAAAATCAGCACAGACAGTATCAGATACTCATATGTATACATTATTGTATTATGTATTTTCATTTTAAAAATTACCTAAGTTGTGTGTGTTTGATTTGAAAATATAAAATAAAATAATGGAGTATTTACAAGGGCACTTTTCATATTTTTTTTTACAAAATTGCAAGAAAATAAGAAATCCTTCATTGATTTCTTTTATCAGAATGATTGCTAATTTGTCTACATAGTAGAAATGGAAGGGGCAAAGCATCTATTTACAGATACGGGGAAAACTGATTTCCTCCCACTTGTATAGTAAGACAGGAAGTGCGTGATGAGGCACTTTATCACATCAACCAAGATGTCTCCCTAATGACACAGATTTGGATTGAAGAACACATATCCTGTTCACCAGTTCTCAAAAAGAGATATGACATGGGGTATAACGGTGATATATGTGTATAGTAAATGAGTAAGTAGCTCACGGCAATTCTCATCAATTGCTTTTCTTAGATAAAAGATAGTAAGCCAACAGGGATAATTCACTCCTTGGGCCATTCGAGAAGGTAATTAGAAAAAATACTAGGGTACTTTCTGGGCAAAAAAATTCAACTGCTCTAATTGAAATATGAGATTTTTAAAGAAAATAATCAAAAATTACCTTTTCCTTAAATCTGCAAGCTTTAGCTAGGTCTTTAATGGAAACAAGAAGAGAATCCTGCCCCTGCCCAGCATGTGTCTGAAGTTTACAGTCATTCACGTGTGAATTCATGCATGGTGTGTGGAAGCTGGCTCACACCAACCCACAAGAGCGGATTAGGCTTGTCTTTTCTCCAGTTCCACGCTCCACATGTCAGGTTGGTAGTTTGACATCAGTCATGGTGAGAGTATTTCCTGGAAAACATTACAAACCAGGATGTTTTTTTCTTACAGAGAGCTGGCTGTTATGCAATAAGACATTACTGAATTCCTGGGGTGCTTTTCTTTATGACATTCAAAAAATTCATTTAATACTGAAGTCTTCTGGCTATAAAGTCATGAATCCAAGTCTTTGAGTTAGAAGTGGCACAAAACAGGCAATCATCTCCCTGTTTTCAATCATATAACTTTTCTGGTTTTAAGATAACATTTTCAACATCGTGGATGCTTTTTCCATTTAAGTGTTCACTAGGAAAGTCATGACTGTAACCTGGAACGTCACTGATGGTTGACACTGTGTAAGATGCGCTCCGGAGAGCATCCGAGTGGGAAAAACCGTTTCCAAATTGGATTTTGTATTGATTCCAGTTTCTTCTCAGAATGGCTTGAACCTATCAATCAAAAAGGATCAGAAGGAACAAAAGCAATCCATTAATTGCAATGAAGATAGTGTATTTAAAGTGCAATAACAATAGGCTTTGTAGACAAACATTTAAAAAAAATGATGTTAGTGATTAATCTTATTTTGTTATTTTTATTAAAAAATTGAGTTTAGTAAACCATCTTTTCATGAGGAAATATGTTGTAATTACTTTAGATTCCATTAATATGTTTTGTACCATGCCTTGTCTTCAAAGCTTTAATCATGCATATGTATATAATGTTGTCAAATAATTAATCTAGCAACTCTCCCACTTACTAATTTACAACATGTAGTTTTATGTTAATGTCTTTATTAATAGAATAAGAAGATAATGAATGAGAGTATAAAGAAAAGAAACAGAAAATAGGATGTAGAAAATGTAATTCTTCATCATCATTAGCAACAACAGCAACCTTTTACTAAATGGTTATCATGTGCTAGAAACTGTTCTATATTTTTAAAAAAGAAGAATAACAAAGTGTCCATGGACTGCCCATAAATACCCATGAATAAATAATTACAAATGGGTTAAATATTTGGTGGGAAGAAAATGGAAAAAAAAAATGTTTAAGAATGTGACTACTCCACTTTCATATATTTGGACCCCTTCTGCAAAATGAATTTCAGGTTCAATGACTCATCCTTCTTCTCCGAAGTTAGAGATCAGGGATAAATAGGTCATATATAGTGATTGTGGTTTTAATTGAATTTAAGACAATAGGGTAATGTTCTTCACCTCAAGTCCGTAGGCACAAATGAAAATATTCGAATACATCTCCTTCCTGATTAACTGGATATTTACAGGTATGATGAGTGAGCAGACTGGCTTTGAGCAGTCTGTTTCTGGGTTATGAAAGCTTTAGTCAAATCTCTGTGACCTGACCTATGTCTGCCCATACTGTGTTACTTTGAATGGTCTTTGCCAAGCTCTCTACAGCACCTTGATCTTTGGATACTTCCCCAAGAGGAATCTGAGCATCTAAAATCAGAGTTTCAGTAACTTATGGTCTATATACTCATCAAATAATTGTTAAACTTTCTACTCCTTATTTAGAATTCCTCAACTTTTTATTCACTATATTAATGCATACAAATCAATATTAAATCTTTAAAAAGGGCTACTTATTTTGTTTGAAATGGTGAAGAGCTTTTAATTTTCTTTTTTTATACAGGTATAGGCAGGTGGTATCACCTGTCTTCTCTGGCCCATAGTGTATAGCTCAACCTTACCTTCTAGGGAAGAGAAGGTTGGGTGAGTAGCTTTACTATTTCTCCAACTCGGTAGTTACCTGTGGGTACATTCTTTTTACTGCTTAGGAGTTTCTAAGGCAAGTGCAGGCTGATGTATGCAGAACAGGCTTTGCAAATCAATATTAAATCTTTAAAAAGGGACTACTTATTTTTTTTAACATTTTCTAGTGTAATAGGTCAACAAAACTCAATTCTGCAAATTACGAACTTTCTATGGCAAATATATATTCCTAGGATATCTAAAGTTTTATAGGATTCTTCAAAGTCCTGTTAAAGTCTCCTGGTTCTGTTACTTTAGATGAACATCAAGTTTTACTATCTCATTTCATGTTTTTAGCATGTAGGAAAGAAGGAAGGAACAAATATAGAGTCTACAATTTCTTTAGGTAGAACTCAAGATTAGGACTCGAGTTAGTTTCTCTCTATAATTCAAAAATTATATAATTAAAGTACAATAATATGGCATCAAAAGGTACATTTTATGAAGTTAAGCAATTTCAGGACTTTCAAGCTGATTTCTTTCTATATGGAAACTATATTTGAGGCAAATTGTTAATATGCATACAAATGTGCTTTGAAAATAAAAGCACTTAAAGGAATACCAATGATTCATCTTGTAAAGGATCATATGTTGTTTCCCACTGATTTAGTATATCATTCAAATTCTACAAATATCTAAATTCGATAACAAAAATATCTAAATTTCTGAAATAAGATAATTTAAAAATAATATGTGTACATTTAACACCCTTAAGAACATAGGCAAATGACAAATTGGGCAGCTTTAGGTTGTGAATTTGTTGGAGATTTAAAACAAAAATGACTTTTGCCTGATTATCTATATATTTCTGATGGAAACTATACTTGATCCTTATTTTTCTGCTTAATACATTTTTTTCTTATTGCTGGACTGATTGAGTATGTAGCTTCTGATTGAAAGGAAGTAGAATGTAGCTTTCTATAAAAAAATTCTACGTAAATGTTGGGAAGTTGACAGGAAACAATAGCTGTGAGTCTAGTACTACATTCTTAAAATGAAGCTCAAACTCAATTCTAAAAAGCAAGATAGGTTTTGAGATTTTGACTGTTTACTCTAGAAGTATCTACTTTGATAAGGGTAATCACCCTATTTCTTCTTTCCAACTAAATCATCAAATAAGCAATAGAAATTCACTTTTCTGAACCACCAGGTCTATTAAAAATTAAAAATAAATCTAATTAAAAAAGCATAGGCCTTGTAGGCTTCAGATTGCTTATATCATTCTTTATAAGGATATTATATTTTTCATCTACTTCTAAGACAAATATCATACCTATTTGTCAAAACAAGTTTATTAAAAGTGGCTACTTTAACATTTTTTTGAGAAAGGACTTTGAAAAATCCTACAAAACGTTAGACATCCTAGGAATATGTATTTGTCATAGATATTTGTGATTTGCAGAATTGAGTTTTCTTGACCAATTAGACTAAAAAATGATAAAAAATAAATAATCTCTTTTTAAATGTTTAATATTGAGTCTCCAGCTGTCTCAATGAGTACAGTGCTGTGGCATCATAGCTCACCGCAACCTTCAAGTCTTAGGCTGAACTGATCTTCTTGTCTTAGCCTCCCAAGTATCTGGGATTATAGGTGCCCAACACAATGCCAGGCTAGTTTTAGAGATTGGGTCTTGCTCTTGCTCAGGCTCCTGTCAAACCTCTGAGCACAGGCAGTCCACCTGCCTCGGCCTCCCAAAGTACTAGGATTACAGGCTTGAGCCAGTAAGTGGCTACTTTTAACAAACTTTTTTTTTTTTTTTTTTTTTTTAAGACAGAGTTTTGCTGTTGCCCTGGGTAGAATGCAGTGGCAACATAGCTGATTGCAACTTCAAATCCCTGGGCTCATCCATCCTCCTTCCTCAGCCTCCTAAGAAGCTGGGATTACAGGCTCACACCACTGTGCCTGAGCAGATGATTTTAAAAAGTACATGACATAGTTGGAAACACACAAAATGAATTTGGAAGGTGTTTCTTCATGTTTTGAGAGTGGGAAAAACTAAGAGGCAATGAGACACAAGAGGAGGGATTATAGTCTCTCTTAAGATGGGATGTGAGTCATACTCGGAGATTGCATCACTGGAGATGAGCTAAACGAGATGGATATCAGAGATGTTGTGAAGAATCACAAAGGATTTGGTAACAACCTGGCTCAAAGACGTTTTTATTATTGAATTTTTCTAATCCCAAAATGGTCTCAATTTTAGGACATGGCAGAAGATCAAGGTTCTGTATCTCTTTTGCTTACACAGATAGAGTACAACAGGAGTGTTAGGCAATTAGTTGGCTATTCCCTGGGCACTCCTTCTAAATAAAAGGGCCAATTTGAGATTTTGATTCCAATATGATTAATATTCTTGTTAGTATGTGTATTTTTGAAAGTGAATATTTGTAAATCTAGTAATCCATAATATACTGAATGGCTAGTAAAGATGGAATAGGGTGCTAAAACAATCCCTAGTTTACATTAATCCTTGAAAACGTGACTTTGCTCTTATTATGTAGTTAAGAAAGGCAGATTCAGATTTCTGAAAGTTCTGAGCATTTCCCCAAATATCACAGCCGGGAAGAAAGTGGCATCTTTGGTGCTTAAATGCATTACCATTTCCCATCGCAAAATATGATGCTAATTATTATGTTTTGAATATTTAAAATTTATATTTCCTAAAAATAAAATATTTTTCTGTAGATACAGAGGTACACCTTTCATATTTCATGCATATTCTTTGGCATGCTTTACATACCACTCTCATTTGTATTTAATTCTTAAATCCTGTGTAGGCAGTATATGGGATTGTCTAATTCAGTATATACAACAATAAATCTGTAGAGGCACATAGCAAATGACATTTAAATTTTATTACTAAGCCAAGTGATTTATAGTCACTGCATTCTCTTGTCTATACTTCTCACTGATTTAAAAAAAACAGCTGATCAACCTCTGTGTTGCATAAGAGATATGGAAACACCAATTAAAGATATGAAATAAAGTCTACTATGTTTGACAGTTCCACACCCTAATAAACAAATAAATATATAATATAAATACCTATGTTTTGAAATGTAAATATATATTAGCTTTTAATTAAAATTAAATGTCAAGAGGAAAAAAAAGCAAAATATTACTTAAGCAAAGGAAAACATTTTATAGTTTTTCATAATGTGTACATGATTTCCAAGGTTCACTGTTTTATAAGAATGGCTGTCATAAGTTATGCCAACTGGTCCCATATGTTCCCCATTGCATTTGATCTTAGCCAAAAGGCCAAGAAGCTTTGTGATCAGATTCACATTTATCAAGGGCTCTTGTCTCACTCAGTTGCTATCTGGATTTATAAACTTCATTCCATTTTGCTGAAATCTTCCTATAGGTCAAAATTTGTCAAGTAGATTAAAAACATCTAAGGAGCTAAGTTGATGGAGCTCAAACCACTGAGCTATAATCCAATTCATATGCATAGAAAATATGGTACCAGTTTTTAAAATGCTTGAAACTTCCCAAGTTAGGAAAGTGTTGGATAAAATCTGGAATTATCCAAGAACACATTGCCAAGTTATAAATTGGAGCAAACTATTTTAAATTTCATAACTACTCCATCTTCTCCATGTATAACTCAGAGTTTAATTGTTTCTAATCCTTTAGTACCTTCTGTAAAATTGTTTACAAGAACTGCATTGTGGGGCAGAGAACAAAAAAGGAGGGAAAATGAGCTGATCCTAATTCCTATCCCTGATCCTATTTCCTAACAGATTGAACATTCTATGAAGTTAAGGATTGCCCAACACTATACCTGGGACAAAGTCCAGACTTAGTAGGATTCAAATCGTAGTTCAAAAGAATAGATGAATAAAAGTCACTGACAAAATACTTCAACGTGAGGCTGACTTTTCCCTAGCTTGGGACTCCACTATGACCTGAGCTACATAAAAAGAGATTCTATTAATCTTTTCTCTAATATAAATGAAATTTGAAATAGTTATTTCTTGGGAATTTATAACTCTATCCTATGTTTTAAAAGAAAAAATATATTGTACATGTAGAATGATAGAAAGAATAAAATCAATTACCATACCTCTCCATTAAAGAAGCAGAAAATTGTAGAGACCAAAAGACCCTGCAAAAGAAAAACAGAATCATCTGAATTCAAATGGAAAACTGTACATTTCTAACCAACTTGCAGTATAAATGATTAAGAACGAAGCCAATGCTGTAAGAAAATTCAGTAGCAAGTTTCTAAAGCTGCCTTCTTGCTGTCAAGAACCCCATACCTGATAGTGCATAAGGATGTGCATGACGTAGTCATAGACTTCCTCTGCAATCCTTCCTTCGGGGCGCCATGGAAACAGCACAAATTCAATGCCAAGCAATGGCACCAGGATAAGAGTGGCTCTCACAGCTTTCATGTAGAGATTGGATTCTGCTTGGTGTGTAACTTTTAACTTGGTGATGAGAACACGCACAATATTCAGTAGGAAAAAAAGATTCACCTACAAAGAAAATAAAATGGCAGATATAAATCTCTTACATTTATTATTAAGAAAGCTTATTAAAGGGTCATCAATCTTATAAATCTTAAAATAGTTTTAATGCATAAGAATATGTTCTATTAAGGGTGTATTTGTCTACTATTTTAATTTGCATTTCCAGAATTGTGATTTATTTATTTAACAAGTACCTCAACTTTAAAGAACTTCTAAGTTAGAGAAACAAAATTAAGGTAGAATCATTGTGGAACACATTCAGTTGAGAAGTATTTGAGTGTTTTTATCAGCTCAGCTTCTCATACAATTAAAAAAATGTTTCTAAACTAAAGCTTTTGAACATTTTCAGCTTAAAGAAAAAAACTGTTTAGGTCAAATTCTAATTTTAAGACCTCACCTCTCCATCAGTGTCCTTATGATATATGTTCCAAATATATATTATACAATAATCACTATTTTCTTTTGGGGGTGGGAGTTTATCCTTATATTTCTTTAGTGGACAATAATATTAACACCACCACTTTCCACAATAATACTGGAATCCTCTTTATCCCTAGGGAACACTGAGTCATAAAATTGATGCTGTTTACATTCAGCCTAGGTTATCCTGAGTTAAAAACCATTTGGTATAAGATGGCATAACCATTTGGTAATTACATAGTCACTGTTTATTGGGTCTTAACAACTTTCCTCAAGAGACAACATACCTTTTGAAAGGGAAACATAAAACTTTCTTATTTTCACCCAACTCAGTATCGTTTACTTTTGCCCATTTTCTCCATGCCCATTCCATTCCTCATGACTTTAATCCCAGAAGAAATCCACAGCAGCATCTGTCTTTTATGTAATCTTAAAATTTCTGACTACAAACCAATATATAGTTTATATGTATGTATTTCAATAAATTGTAAAAGTATTGGTAGTATCTCATTTAATAAAGGAAATAAATTAACAAAGAACACAAATTTGCTAATATAAAAGGGCACGTGTTATGAAATGAATGGGTCATAAAAATAGTCTGCCACTGTTCTTAGAGAATTCAAAGGAACATACCCTTTAAAAACATGCAGCTCACTATAGCCCTGATGGAAACACATCTATAAAAAGTAATATGTTTACAGTCACAGGAATGTGACAAAGACAAAGTGGAATAAGCCCCTTCAACAGATGTCAGAATGAAACGTGACAAATCAACATGTCAGCTGTTATTCCACCCATCCAAATGTAGTCCTGCCCTAAGAATTCATGGCTGTTCCAAAGTTTTCACTAAATTAAAATTCTCCCATTCCATAGGAGGAAAGATAGTGCTAATAATGCTTATAAATTTATAATTTAGAATATTTTATAATCCTAATATATAAAATCACCAATTACAAAAACACAGTAGAAATGTTCCTGTTTAGATATCTGCTATATGAAAAAAAAACTTTAATGTAAAGTGTTTCTCCCAAATGGCAAGTATGATTTAAAATGTGAAAATAGAAAGTAGAAGCTAGAATTGACCATGGAATTAATCCTTCTGTTAGCTAATCTGTAAGGATCTGTGTCACAGGGAATTGGATGCTTTTTTCTAGGCCATTTTTCACATACGATAGTTTTCAGAATTATAATCCTTTGTCTTCATTTTGTGTAAATACTTCCATTTATTTTAAAGAAAAATAGAACAGGAAGTTTAAATTTCAGATGAACTATTTTGTCCATCCAAAAGCAAAACAAGTAAAGGAGAAAAGAAGAAACCTATTTTAACTGACACACCCATAAAGTTCTCATCAAGACATTTTCAAATTACAATACCACCCAGGGTCATGAGAGGAAGCCAGGAGAATCATCAGTACAGAGGCTGTAGGAGGGTTTCTGGGAGCCATTCTCATGTAGGAATGGCCCCATCACTTAACTATGCCTTGTGGTGACCCAAATATCTCTCACTGAACCTAAATTAAATGTATCTTCCCTCAACTTCCCCATAGTAAGATCTCAAAAATGCTGAAATCACTCCAATACCACCCTGTTCAGAGGAAATGTTATGGAGGAAGTGTGAGTGAAAAAAATTGATTGTGGTTAAAATCAAAAAACCACAAGTGACCATATGATACATGTGACCATATGAACGATTGCTAGGAACCCTCCGAGCAGTTTGGAATTGTCCATGACTGAAAAGCAGGCCTGGAGCTCAAACAAGGACAGAGCAATTTAACCTGGTAGAAAAATAGATTCTTAATCTTGTTTTAGGCCAACAAGATGGAAAAGGTTAATGAAAATAATGTGGATCTTTATTCTTTTCTTACTGAGTAGTTTGATGATGAGCTACATACCTGTATGATAATTGAGCCACCCCCGTCAGCTATTCTTCTTTCCCATAGTTGACCTGGACATGTTTTTCTAAGGATTGTGTTAGCTGCTCTTAAATTTTGCATTTGTTAGGTGTTTTGACTTCCAGAACCTCTCTAATTTAGGAGTTCAAATCACGTAACCCTCTGGGCAGTCAGATCTTTTATAATAAAATGTTGTCTGGTATTTGTTTTAGAAGTTCGTGGATAGTCCAAACAATGCATCTTAATTTTTTTGAGTTCTCTCAAAACAGAAGTTTGGTATCACGCAGAAATTACAAGTGAAAAAACTTTTTTAAGCCATTTTTTTTTTTTAGAATTTATTATTAGGCACTATGCTAATCACTTAGTAAAAAATATATTATTGAATTGTTACAATACCCTGTGAGGTGCTATTATTTCTTCACTACAGATGAGAAAATTAAGTCATAGGGAGGGTTAAGAACAAGAAAAAAAAAAAAAGACTTAGTTTGAGATGCACAGCTAATTGTGGCAGAGCCAGGATTCAATGCAGGCTCCTTGAATACAAAGAATACAAAGCCAGGCAGTTTCAGGGTACAGTTTAAACACAGTGTGTCAAATACATCCTTAGTATGTGGGGGGAATAAAAGAACGAAGTACTTCTGCCTTTGAAATTTTCACTATAATCTATATTAAAGTATATTAAAATTTTCATGAGAGCATAAAAACTTTCACGAGAATGGCTTAAAAATGACAGATTTTTAGACAGGTTTGAACAGTGTTTGAATATAATCATATACTAAATTGCACCTGGCAAAGATAGCAAAATGATGGAAGGATTTCATATAATAAAGAGTAAAAACAAGAGTCAGAAAGCTTTGCATTTTCGATGAGAAATATAACACCTTTTAAAATATACAATTTAATACCAGCTGCAGTGGAAGTACCACTCTTAGAGGCTGCAGTTGCATTATGCTCTCTATGAGAGAAAGCATGCTAACACGTATTAATTAATTTCCCCATTCAAATAGAGTAATAAAAGCCCTGACTGTGATTTCTGCTTCTCTGCAACCGCACTAAAGATGTTCAATTGGTTCATTCACATTAAGTACTAATTATTATAGGAATAAAATGGCTTAAGCAATAATCCCGTTTGTTGAACTCAAGCCTTCTTTATTGGAATGCTACTCTTATGTGAGCGTATCGGCTTCTCTCACATGGTGCACCTCCTTACTAGATCCGCCTTCTGTCCTGCTCTGTGCCCCAGGAAGCTGACAGCTGTGAACTGCCTTGTTACCTAGGCTTCTTGTCTTCTCACAAGTGCTGCACTGGGCTAATGGGGAGAACCAAAAAATCAGAATATGGGGAGAAAGAAAAGTTTGAGTATTTGTTTCTAATTCATCTTCCCTGCCAGGCTGTGGTTTGGGCAGTAGATGTTTTCCTCTCCCTAAGGTCACAACTCCCTCAACGCTCATCCAACTCTGGTAACACTGTCCCTTCCCCTCTTGAGGGCTGGGCCTGGTCACAGTGTCCCACTCTTGGTCCTGATACCTCTCTAACCCTTTCAGATTAATTCTATTGCCTTTCCTGCCCACAAATCAAATATGACATCTTCACTAAATTGTATTCATTTGAGCGCTGTGGGCACATCCTATATGGCCTCTGGGATCCCGAAGGCTATCACAGGACAGATGATTCAGGAAATATAGTTGAAATGTGAGCAGTGATAGAGAAAGGAGACGTTTTGATTACATACCAGTAAAGCAGCACAAATTGGGCCGTGGATTATGTAGAGGAGATGGGTATCAGAACTGATCCAGCAACTAGGGAAAACATAGGGACATTAGGTTGAAGATTTTCATTTTATTTAGTACAAATAAAAATCATAAAGAGAGATTATCTTACTTGTCATTGTAATATAAGCTTCTGGCAACAGCGTGAATGCAAGCAGGAATCAGGGGAAATCCTGTAAATAACAAATAAAAAGAAAATAAATGGAAGCTTTCCATAGAGATTGAACTTCTAAACTATCCAGTGAAATGTGATACTGCAAAATATCCTAGAAGTAAAAAAAAAAAAAAAAGAGGAACAGAAAACTAGTCACCATACGTTTATTGAATCTAGATTATCTGTGTAGTAAAGCAATAAATGTGACAAACTGTTAGGCAATTATATTTTGTGTTTTTTGTGTATAAATGTTTATACATTTTCTTCTTATACAAGTCATTTTGAATCAGTGGATTCTTGAGCTTAACGTTCATAAAGATGCTGCCTAAACCGTAAGGCTAAGAAGAAACTTAGCATTAACATACTTTCTGGGAGAAGGAATTAGCCAATATTTGTAGATTATCAGATATGGGAAGAAGCTGAGACTGATGGGAACTTCCACTTGAGAGACACATTAATGGTAAGCCCTTATCTGAAGAAGCAGAGAAGGAAGAGAAAGAGATGATTTATATATCACAATTTTTGTATGCTTTAATCATTCTAAATCAGATCTTTCAAATATGAAATAAAGAAATGTTTTAGAAGTTAATCAGAACATACTAAAGATCGTGTGTGTGTACACATGGCTCTACAGACACACACACACACACACACACATAGATGATAGATAAGTAAAATTTTAATTCTATTTCTGGAAAATAGACCTTTGAATTCATTTTCTGTATTTTATATTTTGCATTATTCTATTTTTTTAATGTGCCAGAAATAAATTGCCATTTGCTTTGTGAATAATACCATGTCAGGATATTGTGTGCAAAAAATAGATTTTAGAATGCCGTTATTCAATTACTCATACAAAGTGACAATTTTGAAAAAGAAATATTTTTAGAATGGAACTTCAAAGTTATATAAGTCTAATGCTCTCATTTTATGTAAGACAAAGAGGAAGATTCGGAACAGGGCAAAGACTAGTTCCCTAACCTGTGATTCGAAATCTGAGGTTTAATCTTCACGTATTCTGTGAAGATATAACATTCATTAGAATATTAAATAGAAAAATATCTACTATTAATTGACTAATGAAATCAATGAGACAGTGATACTTAAATATTTCAACTTATAGCAATAAGCAAAAGTTAATTACCTGACATTCTTTCAAAATGATTAATCATATTTGTATTACAGAGGAGTATAAAAGCTTTTTCAGTCAGTTGAATCAGTAGATGTACAATGGCACTTACCCCAGCCAAGAAAATAATACCACATCAAGTGTTGCTTCTCTGCGAACACTGCCACCACGATGAGCGTGTGTAGGTAAATGCCTTCACAGAGCATCCAAAAGTAATTACAGCCCATCAGGTAAAGGTGAATGAACTGGGACACTTTGCAGCTAACCTGTGGGGGGGGAAAGCAAGTAACAGTTAGTTGTTTCTGAATTTACACGCAAAGCAATGGTCTACTTTAATTCAGGAAATAAAAAATTATTTTTTCCTCTTTACAAAATCTTACACATTAATGATTCAGATTTGTAGAATGATAGTCTTCATAAAGATCTAATGATATCTCTAAAGGTTTTAGCTGTCACAGACTCCAGAGATTTATAATGGTCTATCTCCAAAAAATGCTCAATTTCCAAATCTACTTCATTTAGTGGGATATGTATGTTTCTATTGTTTTTGGTTATTATACCGTAAATAAGTATAAAATTTTCACACATTAGTAACTTTACACCTATTTACATCTAATTATGTCAACATGAATTTCTTGATTGTTGTATTCCGTTGGAAAAAAACTTAATTTTTAAAACCAAGTCATTAAAAGTCTGTATCTTTGAATGAAGAAAGTAATATTCAAAACTTTCATTAATACATTAAATAATAATTTAATCTTCATTAATTCTAAAAAATCTTTGTCTTGTGTAAAATGAGAGCATTAGGCTTATATAACTTTAATTAAACTTTCTTTAATTAAATAATAATTTAATTTCTGGTTTGGTGCCCATAGCACAGTGGTTACAGTGCCAGTCACATGCATGAGGCTGGTGGGATCAAGTCTGGCCCGGGCCAGCTAAACAGTAACGATAACTGCAACAAGAAAATAGCCGAGTGTTGTGGTGGGTGCCTGTAGTCCCAGCTACTTGGGAAGCTGAGGCAGAAGAATCACTTAAGGTCAAGTTTGAGGTTGCCATGAGCTATGATGCCACAGCACTCTCCTGAGGGCAACATAGTAAGACTCTGTCTACAGTAATAATAATAATTGAATAAGTCCATATATCATCCTATCCAAATATTGGATTTGAAGATTTCAGTATGTAAAAAGAAAAAAATATATATAGTTTTCTTTCCCCTTTTCCTGAGCTCTCCATTTTCTCTTTTCTACTGTTAAGGAGGCGGGAGAAGGGAGGTTCATTTATGGAGTAAAGAAAACACAAATGAGTAAGAGATATAGTTTACTCTCCTAACAAGGAGAATAGATTTAAAGCTGTCCCAGAAACACATTGCCATTCCTATCAATTCCAGTTTTCAATCTGGAACTCAATAAATATTTAGTAACAATTATTATTATTTTAAATACATTTTTTTCAGTAAAAGAAAATGCACAGCAAAACAAATATTAAATTATCAGAGAATAATAGTAATAATAGTAATTATAACATTTATTATTATTATAATAATTTATTGTTATTATTATAAATAATAATAACATTTGCAAAGAAGTTAACTTAAAAGTAATGTATATTTGACTCAGCAACTGTGGCTCAGCAGCTAGAGTGCTAGCCACATACACCAGAGCTGGCAGGTTCAAACCCAGCCCGGGCTGCCAAACAACAGTGACAACTACAACCAAAAAAAAAAAAAAAAAAAGCCATGTATTGTGGAGGGCACCCATAATCCCAGCTACTTGGGATGCTGAGGCAAGAGAATTGCTTAAGCCCAATATTTTCAGGTTGCTGTGAGCTCTGACGCCACAGCACTATACCCATGGTGACAGCTCGAGACTGTCTCAAAAAAAATGTATGTTTACATATATCATTTTATTTAAGCTTATAATAATCTTGTAAGAAGTGCATTATCATTAGCTGTATGTTTTATAAGTAAAAAGCAGAGTACCAGAAAAGTCAAATGATTCACACATTAATCAAAGCTACAACCTGAACATTATTTTACAATCCCAATTTTGTTTTCACTACAGTACACAATGCTTCCTGACAAAAAGATATTTGTAAGACCTATCCTTCATTAAATGTACCTGTAGAAGGCATGACATTCATTTTTAAATAATATGTCTTTATATTAAATGCAACATTAAAGTACTCCCAACGGTAAAAATGGATTAATAACTATATATGTATATGTAAAATAAATTTCAGCTTCCAATTTTTGTCTGTATTGTTTTTAGATATTTATATCTAATTGGGTTTCTAATTTTTGATTTTATTTAACAAATTAATCTATAGACTATTACAAGTAAAAGAATTTAGAGCATGCTTCAGGAAAAATGTATCTGTGCAGGGTATTGGTGATAAAACAAATAATAAATTTTTCCAAAACTACAATTTATAATTTGTATATTTAAGCACATCCTGGTATATAAACGTGAGATGTTGAATTGCTTACTCTGCAGCTTTATAACAAACCTTTGAATCATTTTGTCCTAGGAAAATTTACTCTAAAATAGCAGGACGCTGGCCAGTTTTTCATATTGCTAATTATACCCCGGTGTGTTTCCTAACCCAGTGACTTCAGAGTGGAACATATACAAGATTAAGCAATCCGGATGCACATGTGCAAACAATGTAGGGAATTTAAAAATTCTGGAAATTACCCTAAAAACACACATAAAACACAGTTGAGAGTGTTGTTTATTGACCCATTGGGTGAAAATTCCTTCCCTTCCTTGATCTCAGTTACTAGATAACTTATTCTTGGGGGAAAAAAAAAACTTTATACACACACATACCAATATTATGAAGATTATGAAAATAGATGATTAAAACATTTGAATGTATGTATATGTATGCAGGCGTTTTAATTTAAACACATATACATATAACTTGCACCAAATGCACACATTTAATAAATAATTTTAAACTATGTATTTAAAATATGGCTTTTAAAGAGACAACATATAAATTTTTATGAAAACTGAGAACTTTGTAGCTCATTTTAAAATTTCACACTTTGAAGTTTACTGTTTTGTGGAGATTTATAATTCTTTTTTTTTCCTGGTTTACTGACTTTTTAAAGTCTGCCCGATACTAAAAATATAACTTAATTTAAATATACCACTTTACATGCTATTTTTCTAACTACACAGTTAATAGTTTTGATTTTTTTTCATTAGATTGAGTAAATGTTATGTAGTCATAAACCTTTATATCCCATTAGCAGCAAGATTCTACAACCATATGAGGTGAAGGTATGTGTGACATGTATAAATAATTGAGTTAAGAAACGCATTCC
Source organism: Otolemur garnettii (assembly GCF_000181295.1). Lineage (NCBI taxonomy): Eukaryota > Metazoa > Chordata > Mammalia > Primates > Galagidae > Otolemur > Otolemur garnettii. Next base: position 286,764 of record NW_003852590.1, read on the forward strand.
TCTCTTTGATGTTTACTTTTTGTATGTGGCAGAATGTTGAGAAATATTTGGCTTTCTAGGTTGGGTCACACACATAATGCATAGAGCAGCACCCCCTCCACTTCTCCACTAACTCCTCGAACCTAAGGACACACTCTTGTTTTACTTACGGGATTTGTGGCTACTAAGGCCTGGTTGTTGGCCACTGCAGTGAGATGAATGATTGTTACAACAGAGTTACAAACAAAAGAGAAGAACAGATTTTTGTGTAAGGTGATCCTTTGGCAGCTGAGGCTCCTAAAAGGCAAGAAAAACAAAGTGTGTTGACATCATCAGATGCTTCTTATTAATCGTCATTCAAATCAGATCGTTTCCTAACTCAGAGCAGTGACTCTAATTCTGGAAGAATTAGTTTTTTTCTCCCCAAGAATCAGTCATTATAAAAGATTAATTAGGCGAAACTAATTCCTTAAGACCTAAAGAGGAATGAATTGCTTTAGTGGAGCAGACATACACAGGGACAAGAAATTTGCTGATAAAAGGCTTCCCTGTAGTTTTTTTCTACTGATTTCTGGACATGATTAGTATTTTACATCATTATGCAAATCCAGAGACTGGGATTTAGGGTAGCGAGACTGCTGATCAAAAATTGTACAGCTAATTAACTTGAACACTTTTTATCTGTCAAATTTTCACATGGGCAATGCTCTTTTCTTGACGACATATAGCTTGTTTTGTAACACACATGTAGCCGTGTTCCGTTGTGCTGGGGGTGATTATGCAGACCAGCTCTGTGAAGGACAGCAATGTGTTTACAGTAGATCAACAGATACAATATAGAGGTAGCGATCAGTGAGGTTTGCTTGGTGTTACTGAATTTTTCTAATTGGCCCAACCATACATAAGATATATGATAAAATAGTTCCAACTCCATGGAGTTCCTCTTGTATAAAACAAAAGGAAAAATTATCTGCGTGGAGGTCATAGAGAAGTAGATTTCAGGATAAAGTGTCCTTGAGGATAAGTTGTGCAACTCCCAAGACTGAATTCACACTCACTCTAGCCTGACCATCCCCTATGACTGCCTTGCCTATGCTCAGTCATCGCTTTCTTCATTAAACCTTTACTCAAAGACTTATTACAGAAACAGTTTTAAAATAAAGAACATGATCTGCTTAAAGCTGAATACTTAATGTCAAGTTGAACACATAGATAGGAAGACATGAAGAATCATTCCCTTACAGACATAAAATCTTATTTTGTATATTTTATAAAATTGTGCAATTAATACTGTCAACCTATGTGACCCATGGCACATAATTAAAACCAATGATTTGTACTTTGGAAATGTTAAGAATATTTTTACTTGATTTTATCACTCCATCTTCTTATCCTACATAGAAGGGATGCCCAGAATTTTGGAACTGGGATGAGATGCCAAGGTATCCTATATTTAAAAACGCAAACTTTAGGCTATATTGACCCTGAAAATTTTTCCACCTGTAGGTCTGTAATTCTATATATGGCTCTAGTATTTTACAAACCCCCAAAAGGAATTCAGTTCAAATCAATATTTATGGATTGTCAATACACGCCTTCAACAGAAGCATATGTTATTAAGGAAGACCTCCTTAAGATGGCTCGCAGAATGATTGTTAAGTGTAAGATAGTTATGTACCAACAAGTACATGAAATCTTGCCAGAATCCACCAAAACATGAACAACTGAGAAGAGCTAGTATTTTCATATTAAAGACTTATTCGCTGTGACTTGACTTTGCAGCAGATAGGAGGAATGACAGGTGGGCAGCGATCAAGCCTTATCTACAGAGTACTGACAATATTTTATGGCAAAGAAGAATCTTTGGGAATTTTGAATAAAGAAGTAGCATGATTCCTGTTATTAGTTAAGGCTATTCAATATCAAGGAAAGGACAGCCCTCATTTTTGATAAAATGCCGTAGCAGCAATGTGATTACTTTGATTACTTTTTAATTGATAAATATGAGAAAAGGTCTAGTTAAGAATATTCTATGTAAATCAATTATATTATGTGTGGCTTATTTCTGCAATTTATCAGTTTTCTATGATGGAAGTTTTAGGTCTATAAAATTTGTCCACATAATCTTAAGATGCCTGCTTTGAGCTTACCCTGTAAGCTGAGGGAGGAATTGCTCTCCCCTGCAGTTATACACCTTTTTAGTAAGAGAATTTAAGTAACTTAGCTAACATCACAAGAAAACATAAAATAAAATGTTTTTCTTAACTACACAATTTTACCCTTTTCTGCTGATCTCACTTATATCTAAGTGCATTAGTTAAGACACACACACACACACACACACACACACACATACAGATAGCCAAAATTTCATAGTTCTCAAATTATGATCAAGGTACTGAGTAGGTTCACTTAGCAAATATGACATATTGGTAAGGAGAAAATTGGAATTGGGAAAAACAAACAATAAGAACAATGCATTACTGAAGAGCTGAAATACAGTAGCTAGGAACATAAACAAACATTTATATTTTAATTATAATGATATGTCAATAACATTCACATGTGAAAAGATAGGAGCTAGTAAAATAAGTGGTAAGTTGAAATAATTAATTTTCTTTGAAAACATTTAAATGACCTTCTCTTGTATATGACCATTTGTGTTTCTGTTTCTCTCGAAATTCCAACTTTCTCCATGACCCTGCTCCCACCTCAATCTGTCTTAAAAGGTAAGTACTTGAAAGTGAGTTGTTAGTATATTTTCTCTTCTAAATGTGATTATTGTGAGTATGGCCACAGAATAGAGTCTCACTTTCTCACCCTCTGGTAGAGTACTGTGGTGTCACAGCTCACAGCAACTTCAAACTCCTGGGCTCAAGCGATTCTCTTGCCTCCGCCTCCCAAGTGGCTGGGACTACAGGTGCCTGCTACAGTGCCTGGCTATTTTTAGAGATGAAGTCTCACTCTGGCTCAGAATGATCTCGAACCTGGGAGCTCAGGCAATCCACTCACCTGGGCCTCCTAAATTCTGGGATTAAAGGCATGAGCCAGGATGCTTGGCCTTTCTGCTCTCACTGTGATAAAAGGATCTGTGCGGACTGCATTTCCCTTTTTAGACTTAAACAATGTTGATATGGGAAAACTTTTGAAATAATAGAATGAAATTCACTTGAAATGAACTTTAAACAAAACATAGACCTAAGTTATTTCATTATAAAGACATACAAGTTTGAGTGTTTTACAAAATAATCCAGAAAATGTGGTCAACCTGGATAACCCACCCTAGGTAACTCAAACCAAAGACTTCTGCTTTGGAAACCCTGCTATCCAGGTTAGCTGTCCAAATTTTAATAAACTGGACCATTGCCAAATAATTTCATTTTGTGTTGTGTAAATGTGTCTTACTGTCTAAAATATTAATCTCTTGCTTTAGTTTCTTCCATTTCCTGCCTCCAGGAACTGCAACTTTAAGTAATGCAGGCAGATGCTATCTGACATATGGTTTCTGTCAATGCCTAGAGGTAAAATGGCTCAGATTTTTCTAGTGATGCATATTGTTTTCCTCTAAACATATTCATGAACACTTGTAAGTGGATTGGTACGAATAAAACCAACGTGTAAATGAAAACCAAATGTAACTGATAAACAAATGTTTTATTTAAATAAGACCCTAAATACTTATGCATTTTTTCAATTGTTAACCTGCAATCAACTTTACTTACTTTAATGTTCTCATTGTATTCTAAATATTAAAATCAATTATTTTATAGGCATAAGAAAACTTTACAAAAAGTTTTCTGTCTTCTTTGAATTTTATGATATCCTATTCTATCTTAGCATAACCACAGCACACAAAATATGGTCTGTGGGTCTGGATGGTTTCCATTTCATATTCTTTACAGAATTACCTTAGACCACTATTTCAATATGCAATTTTGGCAAGTAGAGTCACAGAGGCACTAGGTGCAAGTGTGTCAACAAAATTGTTACATTTTATATGCAATGACACGTCTTTTCAATTATCTTTTGGAACAATTAGAAGCAGGTAGTTATCAAGTTAGCATACAGAGTTCACAGAGTGAATCTAAACTCTGCCATATATTTGTAGTATGACTTTGGGCAAGTTATTTGAGCACTCTAATCTTTAATTTTTTCATCTATAGTTTAGATAGTTGTACTTTATGAATTGGCTTGAAGGTTAAACGAGATATATCATTTTAAATGCTTAGCATAGCATCTAACCCATGATGAACACTCAATATTAAGTTAGTTGTTATTTTATTTATTTATTTATTTATTTATTTTTGCAGTTTTTGGCCAGAGCTGGGTTTCAACCTGCCACCTCCAGCATATGGGGCTGACGCCCTACTCCTTTGAGCCACAGGTGCCACCCTAGTTGTTATTTTTTAAATACAATTATCATATGGCTAATTGTAATTGATACTATACTGGTTTTCTGTGACAAATAATAAAATAGCAGGAAGGTTCTTCTGAGTAAGGTAAAACTGCCTCTGTATTAAAATTCTGTTTTAAGTAACTCAATGAAGCAGTTAAGAAACATCATCTTTTTCTTACAAAACAGCATTAGAAAAACAATTTCCCTATGATAAAAAGCAATAGACAAAGCAACCTAAATTATCTTCCCAGGGACTTTCATTCTTCCTATAGTTGTTACCAAATTACCAAGTTCACTACTAGGCTGACCCTGAATATTAGACACTTCAGCTTCAAAGTTCAGCCACTCGCATGGACAATCGCCTTGCCTTTGGCTTCCATCTGCTTTTCATATGAGCTAAAAATTTTCAAACATCTTTCCTCAATATTAATCATGAGCAAAACAAATAATGAAAGGAGAGAATGCACGCAATATAATAATATCCCAGTCTACAAAGTATTTTCTTACTCTTGTTTATCTAATTTAATTCCCAAATGATCAGATCTTTTCCCAAGAAAACATTAGCCATGTATACAAAAAGGAAAACTCATGCCAATCTAAACAATGCCAAAGACAACAAATGTATCAAAAGAATAAGAAGTATGCCTATCTTTTGTCTACTGAATGAATACTTGAGTGGATGGGATGAGCAGATTATGTACGACAAAAAGTATTTGTAACCTCTATCAATAGCTTGCATTAGGAGACTGCTGGTGACCCATTTGGATAGATTAGAAAGAGCTTTCAATCGTTCGAATTGGAAAGTCCGTCTGGAGGAGAAATGGATGGTGTGTCTTCCTCCATCCTGCTCCCTCCTTCCCTGCCTTTACCTTTCAGGGATGCTTATTTAAGGTAACTTAGGCACTCTGGACTGCATATAGAACACCCATGGTCATTGTGTGTGGCCAACTGATTCCCTCCCATTTGTGAACTGCTATGATGGGAGTGCTCTTCTGGGTCTCCTAATGGCAGGAGACCTAAAGAAGAAACAGTCTTTCTGAATACTCTGCTCTTTTGATTGTGTCCTTGGCTATGCAGGAGCTTTTAAAATCCATCCCATCTCATTTATTTATTTTTGTTGTTGCAGTGATTGCTTAGGTCTTCTTCATGAATTTGTTACCTAGCCTGGTATCTGTACATTTTTCTAACATTTTCTTCTAGAATTCATATAGTTTCCTGCCTTAGGTTTAAGTCTTTCATCTTTTATTGTGAGTTAATTTTTGTGAGTGATGAGAGGTGTGGATCCTGTTTCTGTCTTTTATATGTGGCTATCCAGTTTTCCCAGCATCATGGAACATTTGTTTCCCCTGGTGTATATATTTTATCTGTTTTGTCAAAAGTCAGATGGGAATTTAAGGATAATTTTATCTCTGGGTTCTCTGTTCTCATCTATAAGTCTCTGTCTCTGTTTTTGTGCCAGTGCCATGCTGTTTGGGGTTTAATAGCTTTGTAGGGTAGCTTGAAGTCTGGCAATGAGATGCCTCCCACTTTGGATCTTGAACTCCAAAAATAAACATAAACAAACAAACAAAACCCTTTTTAGAGGTGAAATTTATAAAAATAGCAGCCACCATATTTTGAACCCTTAGACTATCCCAAACACAGAGATAAGCACTTTAAAGTTATTATAGTGTCTAATAATCTCTTGAAGTACCATTATTCTTTGATAAAATTGAGGTAAGTTTCTCAAAATTGTACCCCTATTGTGTAATCTGTTGAATTTGAATGCTGACTTTTTAAGGGAGCAATAAGGCTTGTGTTGACTTTATTATTCATTTGGCCCCTCATGCTTTATACTTGTGTAGTAATGTATTGGGCACTGTTCAGATACTAGGGAACCACTGTGAAAAGTACAAAAAATGATTCTGATCTCATGTCATGTTATAATAGAAGGTAAATAGGCTCATAAATGAAATAATGTAATACCGGATAGTGGTATAAGCTTTTTAGAAATTAAGGCAGGATTACGAGATACAAAAGGACTGTGGGAACACTCAAGATAGAACAGAAACAAGAGAAGTTACAGCAGGACAGTATTCCAAGCAAAGAAGAAATTTGAAAGGACAATATTTTGAAGACAATTTTTGAAAGGCAAGAAAAACAGGCAATGTGACTGAATATAAGGGAACAGTACTTTGTTTTATTTTTCTATTTTATAGATGTAGAAAGTGAAATTCAAAGAGCATGATTGACAAATGATTCTGTCATTTGAGGATGACGGAATGATTCTGTGATCATCATACTCTTTTTTGCTGCATCTTGGATTTGTCAATGGAAAGCTATTTATTTTATTCTTTATTCTTCTTAGTATACCCATCTCTTCCAAATAAGACCTTTACGGTTTTTGACATCTTAATGTTTATCAGCAAATGCTAGCAGCATTATATCCAGGAATTCCGGATTCTTATTTTCCCTAAATACTAAAAAGTTGTTACAGTTCTCAGGGCTTATTTTTGCTTTCTCCTCATATACAGTCCTATCTGTGGGAAAGGTCTAGGAAAATAAACTGTGTCTGCAAGAGTGGAAAACCAAACTGCAAAATATATTATGACTTCTAGGAGAAAATTTATTTCTTTTTGTTCTCTGTTTCAAATGACAAAGTTTTAATCAATTAAAATAACTATACAATTTTTACACCAAGCAATGGATCATCAGCTTTGTTAAAATGATTTATTGTCATTCTATTTCCACGAAAATTTAGGAATGCTTACATAGAATGTATCTTATAAATTGTTCAAACATAGACATAAAAGTTGCACATTTAGCAAAAATATCAATAGAAATAGAAATACGTGGATTTTCATATAGATTTATAACTTTACAAATATATTATTTAAAATAAGTCCAAATTATCTATTTTGATTAATGTATTTGGTTCATATTTCCATACCTGGCTTTCCTTCATACCAGAAGAAAAGAAGAACTGGTTTTTGTTCAAGCAAATCTATTATGTCTGCCCTACTCTGTCCTGTTCAAATCTGATTGATATGCTAATGTGGAAGTGCAGTTAGTTTATTGTATAATTCCAGTGAACATATTGAAAACGTTTGCCAAGCTTTTATATTTTTAAGCTGTTGCAACATACAATGTGTGTGGGGGGGGAATGGGTTTTTTAGCGCATTTATTGAAATTCATTAATTTGGAGATAGAGTCATTCAGTGTGGTATAATAAAACATTATTTTAAAAAGCTATAGTTAAATAAGCAATATCCAATGTTAAGCTGGAGGAAGCCTGAAATACATACTACAGAATAAGATACTCAGGACCACAGTGTATAACACAATTACAATGAATGAATGTTCCTTATGCGTTAATAAGAATTCAAGGATGATGCTGGGTGGGCAGTGACAGATCTGTTATCCAGGAAACTCTATACAAATGTTTTTGAACTTAGCCCTTGTCAAACTCCCTGACAGTACAACATTGCCAGGTTACAGACAGATTGACTTCAGTGAAAGTTGCCCAAACTGGTACACTGCCAAACAATTTGTTGAACGAATGCTGGGGGTTTCAGTGTAGAAATTCTTTAACTAATTGGTTGTGTTTAAATTTGATTTAAAGATTGAATCATGTGGGCAGCGCCTGTGGTTCAGTGAGTAGGGCGCCGGCCCCATATACTGAGGGTGGCAGGTTTGAACCCCACCCCAGCCAAACTGCAACAAAAAAAATAGTCAGGGGTTGTGGTGGGCACCTGTAGTCCCAGCTACTCAGGAGGCTGAGGCAAGAGAATCGCCTAAGCCCAAGAGCTGGAGGTTGCTGTGAGCTGTGACACCACAGCACTCTACCACCGGCAACAAAGTGAGATTCTCTAAAAAAAAAAAAAAAAAAAAAAAGAAAAAGAAAAAAAGAGATTGAATCATGCATAATATTCAGGAAAAAGGTTATAGCTTAAAGGAAAAACTATGCTTGCTTTAATTCAAAACAAGTATGCAAAAACTAAAAAAAACTATTTAGCATTGACTAAATAGTATATTCAGATATAATCCAATTTAAAAAAGTAAGAATCTGGATAATTGGTCCTGAAAAGCAGAAATACAAGGCCTGAAGTGGAGGATGTTCTGTCCTACTCACTGGATAGAGTTGAGGGTTTTTTGTTTGTTTGATGGGACGGATTGCTGAAATTTATTTGGGACCTCCGGCTAATACCTAGAAAAGATATTGTTATCTATATAATTACAGATATGTAACCTGGCTATAATTGTTTGAAATCAGTGTCCAAAATGTTAGCAAAGTTGTTCTTTTAAAAAAAAAAGCCACTTTTTTTCTTATACTAATAAAATAGATGTTGTATGCTCTCTTTTATGTGCAAGAAGATGGAGCCTTTTGTCTGATGTGAAAGTAAGAGCAAGGCTGGCTGTGCTCTCTGATTTTAAACAATAATTAAAATGTAATCTGTAACTAATTCCAGTCAAGTTTATTTATTTTTTATCTAAAGTGTTCTGCTCTGTTTGTCCAAGGATGATTACAAGAAAGCCATTGCCTCTCAGGGCTTGGCAACCCCCGGAGCCCTGTCTCTTCCCTTTCACCGTCCCTCTCTGCTCACTTTCTTTTTATCTCCTGCTCTATTTCCTTTAATTAGCTCCAATATAAAACTGAAGTATGTCTGGGGAGTAGTGTTTCATGTTCTCTGTTTCTAATTTAAAGCATGGATGAGTAGTAGACTTATCTCTCTCTAAAAAAAATAAATAACAAACATTATCCTAAATCAACTTTTTGTATGGTTCTTTGTTTGTATCCGAGTGGATCAGTGACCCTCGGTTACCAAAGGAGGTGGGGGTTCCTATACCCGAGACTAAGCAAGGGCGACTGCGGAGGGAGGAACTGGGTTAAGAAGTAGAAAATATATGCTGATAGACATTTTCACACAAAATGATTTTGTGTCAAACATCAGCTCCCCTGGGAATTGTTTTCAGGTTAGTTGAAATACAGCTAACAGTAATCTATTGCTCCTGACTCTACAAGAACATGCTTCATGAACCATTCACTGCTAGTATTTTTTTTTTTTTTTTGAGGTGGAGTCTCATTCTGTTGTCCTTGGTAGACTGCTGTGATGTCAAGCTCACAGCAACTTCCAACTGTAGGACTCGAGTGATCCTCTTCTCTTAGCCTCTCTAGTAGGTGGGACTATAGGCACCTGCCACAATGGCCAGCTGGGATTTTTTGTGGTGTTTTAGCAGAGAAGCGGATCTCAGTCCTCCTCAGGTTGGTCTTGAACTTCTGAGCTCAGGTGATCCACCCACCTCCAGCTATGAAAGTGCTGGGATTAATGGTGTGAGCCATCACAGTCAGCACTTTCAGCATTTTCGGAGGTAGTCTGGTGGTCCTCCTTGGATCTAGCTGCAGTCTCCTATCTTCTTTTACTCAGATAGTTCTACTAATTGTAATTGTAAGACTCCCAATCTAATGGGTTTTTTTTGTTGGTGGTGGAGAAACAAAGGCCAAACTCAAGGGACTTGCTGAAAGTCATAGGGCCTGCAAGGAGCATTAGAAACCTTCAGGTCCAGCTATGAACCCAATATAGAAAATCACTCATTTCAACATTCCTAATAGAGGGACAATTAATTTCTGTCTGAAAACGCTGAGTGACAGAAAGGTCAATTGGTCAATTCATGGTTCATTACAATTTGTTTAATTATTAGGTTTTTATAAAATTACAATTGTGTCATTTTTTTCTTTTCTTGTTGTGCAAACAACATATTCCTGATTCTAGTCAGAAACGCATTAATTTGGAGATAGAGTCACTGACTGTGATGTACTGTATTCCTAGCACTCTGGGAGGCCAAGGAGGGTTGAGTGATTGAGCTCAGGAGTTCAAAACAGGCCTGAGTAAGAGGGAAACCTCATTTCTACTAAAAATTAAAAAGAAAAAATTAGTGGTGCATAATTGGGCAGGCATATAGTCCCAACTATTTGGAAGACTGAGGCAAGAGGATCGCTTGAGTCCAGGAGTTTGAGGTGGCTGTGAGTTAGGACACAATCCCATAGCACTCTTAGCAGTGTTGAAACTCTGCCTCAAAAACAAAAAACTGATCTGAGTCTCTACTGTGTGCACAGTCCTATGGTAAGCTGTTGGATGTATAAAAAGCAAAACAGATAGGATTCTTGCTCTCACAGAGCTAACTTCATGATACTCTTTCCAGTATTCCAAGTGGTTTTTTCAGTAGACAGTTCTGCAGTATGTATATTAGAAGTGTCTAAATTCAAAGACCATCAATTCATCCATATGAATTCAAGTATAAAGTAAGCTATGTGGTATCTTGTGGTCACTAAAAAACTCTTATTACTTTTGCCTCGTTTGCATTATTAATTTTATTTAAGATATGTTTATTCACTGTTTACTTATTTTTACATGAACATTGTAAAAATTTCTTTATAAATGTGGTATATCTAAAATTAAAAGTCATGTTCTTTAATTTTGTTTTTAAAGCTCCTACCGGTGAAATATGCCTACCAGGGCTAAACATCTATATTAAAATATTTTAATGGAGAAGATTGATAACAATGCCAATAGTGGATACATCCTCTAAACTAGACATTCTATTTAAGATTGCATTTCACTGATAATACTGCTAGTATCTCAGGCCTTGTAACAAATCTATGATGTAGATACTAATATCATCTGCATTTTAAAGATGTAAAACTGAGGATTCGAGAAACAAAAGAACTTCTTTCATGCTACTCAGCAAGTAAGTGATAAAGGCAGAATTTGGGACCAAGTCTGCTTGCCTAGAGTACACACTTTGCTGTAATGATGTCTAGACATATAAAAAATGCCATTTTCTCATGATTTGTGGAAAGCCCAAGAATGCATAAGAATAAAGGAAAATAATTAGTAGGAGATTTGCTTCTTCTTGTTCAAAATCTCTAAATAGAAAAAGCACAGATTGGGAAGAATCCTGAAAAAGTTAGCTAATTAATTAAAAAATGAATAAAATTAGGTGCTAGACTAAATAATCACTTCATTATTTAAGGTTTACAGTTTCTCTCTGTTGAAATCCTACCCATCACTGATGAATTTCCGGCATCTCTTTTGGAATGAAGATTGTGTCTAAAAATTGTATTTTTAAAGCTAATTAGCATGTATATAGTGAACAATTTGAGCTCAAAAACAACTTTTTCATAGATGAACTAAACTAATTCTGAGGTTTCAAAGTTGAGTCCCTCAATTTAAATTTAAAATTACCTGTGAATATCAACTGAATGATATTTATTTATTTAATAAACATTAATACTGATATAGGAAATATTGACTTTGATTTTCTTTCAATTTTTAATCAATAAGAAATTTAGTCTACTTGTGGAGATTGCTCTAGCTTGCAGAATGTTTTAACAAATACTAACTTCCCTCATATTATGATTATGTATTTTGATTAAAAAATGACTTTCTTTATAATCCTTTTTACTAACCTACTACTTTATTCATCAACTCTTGGGCATGGAAGGAGCATTAGAGACCTTCAGGTCTAGCTATGAACACAGTATAGGAATCACTCACTTCAGCATTCCTAATAGAAGGACATCTAATTTCTGGCTGAAAACCTTGAGACAGAAGTGACAGGAAGGCCAATTGGTCAACCAGTGGTCAATTACATTTTGTTTAACTGTTGGTATTTTTCTTTTAATTGAGACCAATATTTTTTTTCTCTCCTTGTTATGCAAACTACGTATTCCCACTTCTAGTCATTTGGTTTCTTCATGTAGTTCTCATGACTACAGTTTGTTTGTTTTGAATTAGAGGTGGCATTCTATTTCCTGAGGTTAACAATATTTAACTTGTAATTTTTTCTCCAAGAAAATTTTTAAGATAGTTTGTCTTGTTCTGTCTTAGCACCTTGACACCCTAATCAGCTGATACTATAGTCTTCGATATCTTCTCATCCGATTAAACTACCTCTTATGACCTCTTTTCCTTTTACATAGTGAACTAGGTGAAAAGCAGTCTGATTGGGACAGCTTGAGGCTCTCTCAAAAAAAAAAAAGAAAACTACACATTTTATTGGTGCAGTCTGGCTTGCGACATTGTTTTTATTTGACAGCTCCATATTGCCTCATTAATTCACAAACGAGGATTTGTGCTCTTAAATCTTAGGTTCTTTCACATAAAGAAATGTTGTTAATTTTGCCTTGACTTTATGAAATTGGTTTAGGATTTGGCTAACTTTATACTTGTTGGGCCCATACAACTTGGAATTCTAGGAGACTATTCTTTTCTTTCCGACTACTGGTTTTGGCATGCAATACAAGCTATACTTAATTTTATCTCTTTCAAAAATTTAATGTGCTTGGCTATTTTGCTTTATGACATGCAATATAAAAAGAGACAATTTAATCTGAAGGGTCTCAGCTGTACTGGTTTTTAATTTGCAGAGATGGTGGTATTCCGAATGGTAACCAAAATTTTAGCCCATGTCCACTGCCTTTAATTTCAGAAATATTACAGTAAGCAATTCAGGAATATTTCACTAAGGAAATTACGCTAAGTTTAGATATGGAAAATAAATACTTTTAACTAGGAGGCAGGAAGCAAAGGAAACAGGCATGGTACATGAATAATTTTGATTTTATATGAATTATATTAGGATGTCTAAAAATTTTAGAAAAAATTTTAAAGAATTTTAGACATCCTAATAAAATCATATCTAAAATCTTTGAAACTATTATTCTGGCTGCACTGTTTCAAATTGAATAAAGAGAGAAAGTGAATTTACTTAGCCTAAATAGAATAAGACCGGTATTGATGGCAGTACAAATGAAGTAAATTGGGTAGATTGGAGGCATTTCAAATGTTAAATCCACAGGATATGTGGAAAGAATAAGAGAGGAGGGAAAAAGAGAAAAAGGTATCACAGACTGCTCCTAAATTTCTGGCTAATGGAAGTAGGTTGCTGGGTGCCATCTGTGAAAAATGGATCCCTCTGGAAGAAAAACCAGCTTCGGGTTGGTTAGGAGATAGACGTTATAAATTTGTTTTGAGCATGTTGATTTTGAGATACTTTTGAGATGATATTTTTCAAGAGCCATAAAAAGATATATAAACTATGAGCAAGAAATCCCAAGATTCTGGGAATGTGGCCTAAAAAAATAGTGCAAAATATGGGAAAAGTTACGGTTGAAAATGCCCATTGCTGTATTTTTTAATTAACAGAAAAAGATGGAAGCAATGTTAATGCTAAAAAATACAATTGTTTAACAAGCTTTCATAAACCTACTAAATGGAATATTTATTTATCTGGTTAAGTGGTTGTTTTCAAAAATTACTTAGTAACATAAAACACTGATTATAGAACACTATGATGAAAATAGTTAAAATAAACTACATACTCCAGTTAAAATGGTAGAAATAATTGGACATGAATAAAACTGAAAAAATATTAGAAATTGCTTGAAAGAATGTTTGAATCATAGATATATTCATATATTTTATTTATTTATAAATTGGTAACATGTTTCTATTATCTATTTTTTTTTAATATTGCAAATTTAAGTGCAAGTCTTCTTTCTCAAGACTATAGTTTGTTTGTTTTGAATTAGGGGTGGCATTCTATTCCCTGAGGTTAAAAATATTTAACTTGTAACATTTTTTCCCAAGAAAAATTGTAAGATAGTTTTTAAACCGTTATAATTCATATTATATGCCCTTAGGACAGAGGCTATACTCAGTCATGATCACAAGGATCTTCATGTTAGAAAAAAATTAGTTAATATTAAGTACATTAGTGTTAATTCTGTGTCTTTATATGTAATGGATACATATAATGTATGTTATCAGTAATAATTTTTTAATTCATCTCAGAAATTACTTTTTGTAACTAAGTCCAAACTTTAAGAAAAGTAATAGAAAAATTACCAAATTCTCTTCAATACCAAACTACCAAAACCTTTGACCCTAGGTAATAACCAAGTAGATACACTAGCTTCTCACAAAGTAATATTTACTATGTCAGTACAACAAGCTTCAGCCTCCCATACTTCTCATCACCAAAATGCCAAACCATTAGCACATCCATCCATTAGCATGCCCCTATTGAACTTGCTAGACAAATAGTATGGGTTTGTTCTATTTGTCAAGCTGTCCAAGGACCTTCCCTTGAAAAAAGCTGCAGCCCTAGAGGTTTACACAGTAATGAACCATAACAAACAGATGTTATTCATGATCCATCATGTAAAACACTTAAATTTATCCATGTCACTGTTGACCACCTGAACTAGAAAAATAACCTAACCATAATAGTATATTTAGATTACATTTTCAATAATACATGAAATGCCTTTGCTATTATTTACCAAAAAAGGCAGTTCCTATAACACACTTGTATATTGATGGTGTATAAATTTGTTTAAAATGTTGAACATTCAGTGAAGAAGTTCCATAATATGTGACAGTTCCTGAAATAAATACAATTAGGTTTGTGTATTGGTTTGGGCTCCTTTCTTATTATAGGATTTCCTACTAATTTTGTGAAGTTGGAGTTAAGATATTTTACGTCTCCTTTACATATTTTATAAAGCTAAGATCAACTATTATAATTTATTTGAAACATCCAATATATTTTAAGCATCTATGTTATAAACGGCCTATATTTTATAAATTTTGTCAGCACATTACATAAATAAACACATAACTGCATTCATCCAGGACAATTGGTAAGATTTGATAAATATTTTTATATACTTACTTGAAATAAAAGAAAATGCCAAGTGAGATCAGCAGTGATGCTATAGATAATCCATGTCCAATTATAGTCAGGTAGAACAAATTCAGTGCAGTCTATAATTTGTATGAATAAGAAAATAATTAGACTTACAGCAGTACTATAAGTATCTATAAACCTACATGTGTAAAATTTCAAATTTATTTATTGGTTAGCTCACAGACCAATAAATACTTAAATACATCTGGAATGAAGTATATCAATACAAATTTATCAAGTGACACCAAATTTCTAAATTACATGTTGTTATTTAAAAAACTAGAAGTCAAATTTTAAATCTTTCATTGATCAAAGTTGTATCATATATGAAACCAGCATTTTATATTTTATGCACCTTAAGTCAAAGGCTATTTGATGAACTATTTCTGTCAGACTTAAATATCAGATAAGGTTTTTCTTCCAAACCAGGTTTCTTGTTTTCCTTTTACAAATTTGAATTTCAGAGACAAATAGCAATATGATAACTTACTAAATTCCTATAATCTGTAAAAATGAGTTCCTCCTCCTGGTTTTGATTT
>NW_003852590.1:302773-313336 GCF_000181295.1 Otolemur garnettii
TTGTTGTTGTTGCAGTTGTCATTGTTGTTTTAGCTGGCCCAGGCCTGTTTCTTACCTGCCGGCCTCAGTGTATGTGGCTGGTGCCCTACCCACTGAGCTATAGGCGCTGCCCTTTATTCTGTATTTTTGTAATTTTCTTCAAATCCTTCTTTGAATAGCATAGAATATATGGTTTACAAAGATTATAATAGCTGGACTTTATCAAGTGCTTACTATATGCTAATCTTCTAAGTATTTTTCTGGTATGAAGTCAATTCCTATAAAAACCATGAGGGTGCAATGTATTCTCACTCTTATTTTATACAATGAAGGAATGGTGGAGACTGAGGCAGAGAGATGTTGGAAGACTTGTGTCAAGTCCCACAGCTGGTTTGGGGAAGAAACAGGAAGGGAGACAACAGGACTCCCAGTTTTAGTCACTATAACAAACTGCCTCTAAATACACACATGTGAAACATGCCAGCATTTTCTATTAAAGCTTTATTATTGGGACAAACACTGATTAACTCAGACTTTAATATGTGGTGCTCAAAATGGGAATATGAACGCTAGTGACCTAACAGACACTCAGAATGAAAGTCTTCTACTGAGGGAGCACATGGGGCTGTTTACACCCTGCTGAGCTTATCCTGTTTACTTGAGCAAAAACTCAGAGGAAATTCTAGAAATTCTACTACAAATGAAAGTTTTTCCTTTTCTTACACTGTTAAGGTATGTTTTCTTTGGAAAATGTGAAACCCAGTAGTGAGACATTGACTTGTAAATATCCTATTACCTAACACTGAGGCTTGCTTCCTCCGTGTAATGACAAAATCAGTCATTCCTACCACGGATACTTTTCTTCATTATTCTTCTCAATTTGTCTCATGAAAAGGCTTTATAAGGGAATGGAACATTGACTAAATTTTCTCCAATACTGCACTGGACACTTAACTGTTGGAACAGATCGTGCAAATTAAATTTAAATTCATAGTTATTGTATACCTTCACTTTTTCATGTGTGTTCACATTACATTGAGTATAATTTGTCCATGTTCTGTTGCTTGCTGGATGTCTAAACCAGTTTCCATCTTGGTCACAGATCTTTGTAACTTTTTCTTTAAAATTAAAAAGGAAAACGGTAATTTAATTAATGCAGGGTTTATTAGACAAATGTCAAGGAGATAGGCACATAAATTTTGCTTTTACCTGAGGGATCAAAGTCCTGAAAGTAATCAGGGCAGAGCTGCATTGATTCAGTGCCTGCGGCCACATCATTCCAGCACAGCCATCCATCCCAGGTTCTGTTGCAGTAAACTCCTTTAAGGGGGAAATAAAAATTAGGCAGAATTAACTCCCTCTACTTATTCATAGAGACATAAAGTCTTAAGGGTGGTTTCATACTGACATGGTTAAAGACTATCTACTGAAAATGCAGATACTATGCAAATAATCTAAAGCAGTGACTTGGTCTTTTCACCAAGTAATTATTAGAATACCTAACTTCTAAATTAAATTCAGAAATATCTTAATATATATAAGTTTAGATTTAATTCTGATTCTCAAAGGTAACTATTTATCTAATAAGTCAAATGTCCTTGCTGGTTGTCCTTAACTGTGAAATAGTCATTAGTGCTTCTATACTTAAAATTAAAAATTAAAATTAGTGTTTCTACATGCAAATGGGAAACATGTTTATTTTAGAAATTGTATTCTTAGGCCAAGGTCTAAGTATTTTCTGAAGCAACCAAATAATAGTTCAATCCTAATTACACTATTTTAATGCTGAAAGATTCTTTTTTAGGTCCTTTTGCCAAATTCTAATTCTCTAATCCTTTCTCTAATCCTTTTATTCTAATTCTCTAATCCTTTTCAAATGGGATAGAATGCTTAATAGCTCATATTTTTCTTCAACATGAAAGCAAAGCCTCTTAAATTAAAAACATAAAGTTTTCTTTAAAGCAAAGAAAGATTAGCTGACTTATGTCCCAATGTTTTTTTTTGTTTGCTTTTGTTTTTTGTTTCAACAGAGTCTCAAGTTGTAGCCCTGGACAGATTGCTGTGACATCACAGCTCACAGCAACCTCTACCTCTTGGGCTTAAGCGATTCTCTTGCCTCAGCTGCCCTAGTAGCTGCAACTGCAGGTGCCCACAACACCCTGCCATTTTTTTGTTGCAGTTGTCATTGTTGTTTAGCAGGCCCGGGTGGGTTTGAATCCACCTGCATTGGTGTATGAGGCCAGGGCCCTACCCACTGAGCTATGGGCACTGCCAGCAAAACAATGTTTTAATGGAAACAGAAGACCCAAAACACCATTAGCTTTGCTACCAAAAGTACTATGCAAAGTATGTGTATTATGTAAAAAAAATATACTTTTGTAGTCATCATTTTATATACCTGCTCCAATCAAGCAGATTGAGAAAAAGAAATACAAATTGCATAAACAGAAGGTCACTCTCATTAGTTTAACTAAAGGCATGTGTCTTTGTGTTAATATTAATACTTATTTGATTTTTAATATTTTTATATTATAAAATTAATAATACCAAGTAGATCACTGTCATACTGTAACATTAGATTTTTTTAAAGAAGATAACATAATGGCACAAAATGTTTTTCATAATTAAATAATTACAATGGCACACACATTGGAAAAACTAGCAACTAACCCTTTTTAATAATAGACCAAAGAACTCAAAATGGTGTGATGAGGGCAATTTTCTTTTGAAAATATGTCAGATACATTGAGAAGAAAATAGTCACACTTACCTTCTGGTTGTTGAATGGGGTCTTGCATAATTTTTTGGTAACATTCATATTGAGCTGTCATGATTTTATTTCTAGTAACCCCCAAATGAATAGAGCCATCAGGGCTTTCTTCTTCGGATTCTGCTGTGACAAGAATCTAAGGGATTTAGAAGCAAAAACTTCAGTGTTGTGCAAATGTCTTTAAGAGAGGTGGATTGTCATAGTGTGAAATAGCAAGTGAGTGATTTACTGAATGGTAGAATGTGTCTCTGGGGAAAAATTCCTGATTTTTAGTGTTTGCTGAGTTTCATGGTATAAATATCCCCACCATGTCCAGGTTCAAATAACAAACAAGACGTCACCAATGGCAGAGATGAGAAGTATTTATTACTGGCTTTTGGAGGCTTGTGGTAGTTGGCTGTAAGACACCCCTGGCCCTACGTTCTGGAATGTAGGCAAGGCTGTACCCAAAATCCATTCCCACATTTCTACATGCTCTGTGAACATAAGCAAGAGACTTACCATCCTCCCCTCAAGCCTCTGCTTTATTATAAAATAATACTACGGGTTACAATATAATGAATGGCATGGAGATAACTGAAGGGTTATATCTGGCACTTGGAAAATACACAAAATTTGGTGCTGTTTTTAATGATATTTTGATAATCAAAGTGACAAGTTCATTTAAGATGTCGGTAAATAAATACAATTTTTATTGTATGCACATGCATAAAGGTTTTGGACAAATTATATACTTATGTTCTTTACTTTTTTTTTTTTTTTTTTTGGCAGTTTTTGGCCAGGGCTGGTGAACCCACCACCTCTGCCCTACCCTTTTGAGCCACAAGCGCCGCCCCATATGTTCTTTAATTTAATAGCACTATTTTATGCTTGACCTCTACTTTAATTTCTACACGACCTTCTTCCCTGATTTGTAATAAAGCTTGAGTAAGTCTCCCTTCAACCTGTTCTCCTTAGTGTTTGCATTTCTTCTTGTAAGTATCTTTTATAGTTATCTTCCTAATCTACTTTTGTCCCCTCATTTCAAAATAATGATATTCCCTTACTGTGAGGCACCACTCAAGTTTTACCACCATGTGATCCACCAGGTAACCTTAACTCCTTTCTCTGATTAGTTTTAATGTCCAAGTGCAGCAGTAGTGCCACTCAAGCAATAAATGGGCAATTAGAACAAGAAGGTAATTTGTACTTAAAAAACCACAGTTTCTGATCTCAGGAAGTTTGCAGGATTGCATGACTGGACGTCATTTTTATTTCTACTTGCAATAAAGACTCAGATTTACACACTGTCTTGAAAGGGTTCAAGAGAAAGGCTCTGAGTTTCTTAATTACAATAATCAGCTGGTAATCTATTATGGAATTACCGTCAGGGAACCCAAGTTCTGTGCAGCTCACTGACACACTCAGTAGAAGCTGTGAGCTGAAAAGGAGCCCTGTTTCTTGAATTCAAGTCAGTTTAAAGATACCATCTAGGAAGGGAAGAATTTGGACTGCTCCTAGACTTGAGAATGTTTTCAAATGCAAATGCTGACAGGAATGTAGTCTTGTTTTTTTTTTGTTCGTGTTTTCTGTATTTTTCCTGAGTTTCTTTATTTCTATCTTTGTAGGGTTTTCTTGGAAACACCACAGGAAAATTCTTTGCTGGCACAGAATCAGATGAGAGTAGGTCTCTCCATTTCTCATATTTATTTAATATAATAAGAGCACAGTCACTGTTTTAATTTGAGGCAGAGAAAAATATGAATAATACATTACTGTAAATAAAAATAAAATTAAATGTATGAGACGTATGATTCCTGAAGTAGCGTAACTGAGTTTTGGACATTGTCTACCTTTCATCTCCTATCCCCAGCATACATACGGAAAGGTGCACACGAGTGTGCATCCACACACACCTCCCCAAAATTTAGCACCAATGCTGGTTTATCTTAATAAACAGGAAATTTAAAATACAGTGCATGGTTTGGAAATGCCTTTCAATCAGTATAGGTCCTTCAGTTGGCCATCAGAATGGGAAAAACATTAATGAGAGAATCACTTGTTTTTGTTTTTTTCTTTTAGGAAATCTAACTCAGAAGCAACAAATCTGGTTGAAAGTACTTTACTATGAATGACTGTAGTGTAGTGTTATTTCATTTCTTTCAAATTGGTGTCCTATACCTTTGTATCTTGTGTAATTTGCCACTCGGATGCCCCCAATGCTTTATCCTTCAATGAAAGACTGAAAGCATACCTGATGGGAAATAAATGATTACTCTGTTGATGGGATATAAGGTGTGATTAATTTTTGTATCTAGTAACAGGTGTAATTTTGTTGTTATCAACCTTTATCAATTATAGGAATATTGGCAGTGAAAAAAGAAATAATCACAGATATTTTTATGCTTACCATTAACACAGGCAAGAGGAACAGAAAATACAGGACATAGTTTTTCTCCATCATTAAAGCCAAAGTGAAATATGCTACGTAATATAAATCAAACTGCAATGGAAAATGAAAGAAATAAAATTCATCAATGTTTATGAAATAAATGTCTCTTGTATGTCTCTTGACAGAAAATTTATTTTAAAATCATATAATACATTTACTTTAAATATTTAATCATAAACTTATGTTCTACAAATGTTTAAGAGTATCATGGTTTAAAGTAGTAATGAGCTAAATAAATATATGTTAATTTACTTAGATTTATAAACAAAACATTCCATATATATGTTTTGTTTTGCTTTTTTGAGGTAGAGTGTCAGTTTGCTACCCTGGGTATAGTGTCATGATATTATCACAGCTCACAGCAACTTCAAACCCTTGGGCTCAAGAGATCCTCTTGCCTCAGCCTCCAGAGTTCCTGGGAGTATATGCACTTGCCACAATCAGCAGTTAATTTTTCTATTTTTATAGAGAGAGTGTCTCACCCTTGCTCAGGCTGGTCTGCAGTTACTAAGCTCAAGCAATCTGCCCGCCTTGGCCTCCCAAAGTCCTAGGATCACTATGTATTTTTTTTAAGTAATTGGAAAACAACTTGCTTTCTTTTCCTTTACCAAAATTTGGATCAAATGATTAAAGTTTCAAAATAAAGAGCTTTACATGAATATAACAATATATATTTTGATAGTATATTTTATTATAAAACTTTTATTTTTCATAAGTAATAGTTTCATGTTTTTTGGTTTTTTTTTTTACTTTTTAGCTATTTAAGGGGAGAATTTATTCCTAGGTTAATCTCTTGAGAATCAACATCCATACGTCATAAAAATTTCCTTGTGATTTAATAGAAATTATTTTTTATTACAGAAAATCAAATATTTTTTTTCAATAAGAAAATAAAAGATTTTCTAAGACACCTACATTATCGAAATAAAGTTATAGGCAATGAACAATATCAAATAAATAATTCTCTTTAAATATCTAATAGTAGATACAATTCTGAGCTAAGGAAAAATGGTCTCTAAATTGCTCCCCTCTAGCTTACTAATTCTAAGAGACAAATATTGCTAAAGTAATGTTCCTAATGCTTACTCCCTATCATGTCTGGAAGCATTCTATTAAGAAATATTACTATTGTATAGCCATGAAATATAATGTTAATTTAACTGAACACATAAGAATATTTTTAAAAGAGACAAAAATCCCAATAAATACATATTCACCATTGAAATTAACTTAGATTTAATTCTGTTAGGAATCTAGCCATAATTTTTATTATAGCACTAATGGCCAAAAAAGGAATTTGTGAAACCCTTCTATATATTTGCATGTTTTATCATTTTTATTACCACATGCATGAGAGATGCCACCAATTATCACAGAGAACCTCTGCCATTGTTTGCCCCCACCAATAACTCACCTAGAATCAGTTTTTCTTTTTAATTGTAGTAATTTTCCAAATGTTGCCTCCTCTTCTATTAATGATCTTGGATTTTTATTATTAAGTGATCCTAAGAAAAACATAACCAAAATATCAGGAAGTATTGCATTAATTTTAAATATAAAAACAAAGTGTTATAGTGGGCAGAATACAGTCAACCACGGTTTCTGCAATTTAGTCATTAATGAGTTGATATTATAGTTTTTATTACATTTTACTATGAGAAAATCTAATTTCCCAATACTTACATGCAAAATTGTCTCCAGACTCGAATCACATTTTCTCTTCGATCATATTTGACATTGTTTTTAAGAATTTCTTAAATCCAGAGGTCATGACCTGAAATATTGATTGATGTAAGAATTTAATAGTATACTAATGAACCAAAGTTATGTCCATGATAAATTTGAAAACTTCAAAGTAAATATCTCTATTAAAATCATATTTGTATTAAGCTATTCATATTTTTAAATATTTCTTTTGCTTACAACATATTTTCACTTCTATATGGTATAACATATTTACTGCATGTAATGCTTCAATATGAATTATAGATATAAAATGAGAACTCACTTTATCTATAAATGTACATATTTTCTATGAGTACATTTTTTTTTTTTTTGAGACAGAGTCTCACTATGTTGCCCTTGGTAGAGTGCTGTGCCATCACAGCTCACAGCAACCTCAAACTCTTGGACTTAAGCGATTCTCTTGCCTCAGCCTCCCAATTAGCTGGGATGACAGGTGCCTGCCACAATGCCTGGCTATTGAGTAAATGGTTTTTGAAGATTGATTATGTCATTTTCAAAAATAGCTTTGAATTTTAAGTGTTTAAATTTTTTTCTATATAGGATTGCCAAGATGTTTTCCTCATGCATTTACAATTTAGGCATTATATCTATATTTATTATATTTATATGCATTCTTTTTGACTGGTAGTAAATAAATATTTATCATATACATGAATGAAGAAATGAAAAAGAAAATGAAGCTATAGAATATTTTAAAATCATAAAGTCACAATCAGGGACACTGGTCACAACTATTAATCATCATTTCTTATATTTAAAGGTTTTAGATAGTGTTTGAAACTCTACTGGCAATGAAAATGGGGGGGGGCATTTCTTATGTCAGCATGCCCACTTTCTTACAAATAAAATCATGAAAACAATTCAATTTTGAAGTTTGTGATTATACGGATGTTGAAACAGTAGTCTAGTATATCACATTTGGAACCCATAAACTTAAAGCAAACAGAAAACATCGGTAAGTCTATATTTACAACATTAGTAGTTGATATTATTCTGTATAAAAGTGTATATAAACACGCAAATAAAACATTTGAATAAATATTGTTCTATCTGAAAATCAAATAGGTTTTACAAATGATGCTTTGAAGTTTTATCCACAAGTCAGGATTAAATTACTTTTAATATGTACATGGGCTCAAAAAATGGAAAAGGAAAGTACTTCAAAAAACATGTTTGGAGTTTTTCCAAACTTAATACATTTGAAAAACATTCCACCCAACACTACAGTTATTTATATTGCTTATCTAATAGACTTCAAAATCAGATGTTCAAAAAGTATCTTTGTGAAAGATCTCTTAGTGGTCACTCAGTTGTCCTGTCACCCAGTAATCAGAGGACTTTTTTCTGCTCACAAAATGTTTACCAATGCACATAATTCTATTTGTACAGCTTTCTTTGTTCACCCTACTTCATAGTGATCTGGAAATATACTGCTAGAAATGGGGTCATAATTTTCACTCTGTACACTTGTGGCCTTCTATCAAGGGACACATCTATGGCCCCAGGGTTTATCAAGGATGGAGCAGCAAGTTTAGGTAGCAGCGATTCAAACACATAGTGGATGCCTGTATTCTGCATAGGATCCTGTAATGAGGAATCTATTTGGAAATCTAATTCACTTGAGTTATCTGCTTTACAAAGGACTTATCAAACTTTTCCTACCAGCAGGCAACATAGTGAGTGGTAGTTGTGAAGGAATCTTTCACCAGCAGTTCTCTAGTTTAGTAATAGATGCATCATGATTGGCTACATGGAAATGTCCTCGCAAACATAGCTGAAAGTCAACTTAGATGAAGTCTTCTACTAGTAGGTGGAATGGCAAGACTGTTCTTAGGAGAAGTGTGTTTGAACGTAATCCTTGAGTTAGCTCATTGTTTCTTTGCACAGTTCCTCTAACTGGCTGATTCAGCAAGTGGTTCTCCTATATTTAGCTTATTCTAAATATATCTTTGCTAAAACACAGTTGATATTGACTGACCCAAGCTGCGAAGCAAATCCTTTTGAATCTCATTCAGATCTTATTAAATTATTTACTGACAGCTGGACTGCTTATCACCTTATGAAATATAGTAGCTTCCATTTAATTTTTGGGAGAGACCAGGCAAATAATGAAAAGAGGTCAAATCAAGTGATTAAGTCTGCCAGTGGGCTTTTCTACGTGTGCTAAAGTTTGTTTAGCAGAAGAAGTAGTTCTGAGTTGTGAAAGCTCTAATCTATACTCTTAATCACAATGGTACTAGAAATAGTTACTGATATTTTCTCTTTCTAAATACTAGTCTCACAGATCCTAGAAATACTATTTTCCCTTCTTAAAATTAAACAAAGTGGTCTACTACTAGAAGTGAGATCATTTTCTTTACAAGTAGAATTTTAGAAAACCCTTCTTTAAAAATATTCTTCATGTTTCCTGCCAATTCTTTAACATTAAAATAAAAAAAATCATTTATTTCATTACTGAGGGAACTTTGTGAAATGTCTTAAAATCTAAAATAACTTTCGAAAAATAGCTGCCTAGTCACTGAAGACTTCACGTAACTTGCCATTCTGCTTTCATTTCTTAATACCATCTCAGAACTGCCCCATAAAACAATTATGCATTGACTCACATTTCTAAGTCCATAAATTTTAAAAGAGCAGCCTTCTTGGAACACAGAAGCATAAAAGCATTGTTTTACTTGATATAGACATTGGAGGCCCATATGTCTTTATCAATACTAATTTATCAGAACATAAAAACACAAACCTGTACATGCATACCAATGCCTTGCAAAACTGCTTCTTATTTTCTCAAATTATTACTATTCCTATACATACTTTAACTTCTATTTGCTTCCTATGTTTAGGTGACTCACCTAACCCTAATATTAGAAATGTACATTCATTCCAAGATTAAAAAAATAAACTAACTTTCCTCTTCTACTTCTCTATCTCTGATTTAGATTTTTACAGGCCTTAAGCCATATTCTTTTTCATCTATTTATCCTATCATAATATTTTGGCTAACAGAGCATTTTCCACACACATCTTATTTGTCATGCATAATCTGAACCTTTGTGTGAGCAAAGTTGATTTGTGTCCAATTCCGTACACATTTTCCTTTACTTATGACATATTAAACAAGCTACACTTCTTCCAAATCAAGACAAGGAGAAAAGTACTATTCTAAAATAGATGTCACTGAGAAAAATTTCAGAATGCAAGAGCCCGCTTAACTTTAATTTTCCCCGTACTGCTTATTTTAGGCTGCAATTGTTATTACAAGTTATTATCTTTCCTTCCAATAGAGTAAGAAAGAAATGACAGTGTAAAGTTTTAATTCTGAACCTAAACCTTGCCTGGGATGTCCCACACAATTTTAATATGTAAAGCAATAGGAAAACCAAAGTATAAAGAAACTTCTCTATTCTAAAGATTTGTTACTGATATAAGAAACTGAAACGGTCACCCTTCTTATGATATTGTTTGGGGCTTGTATTATTTTTTAAGCCATTGAGAAGATAGGTACAAATCGCTGATATAGTATCAACCAATGTTCCTCATACTGTGGGTTCACAGGTCACATTCATCAGCTTCACTACCAAAACTTGCTGAAAATGTTAGACTAGCCAAAGACTCTCTGAATCAGACTGGCCAAAGA
>NW_003852590.1:313373-331598 GCF_000181295.1 Otolemur garnettii
AAATGTTAGACTAGCCAAAGACTCTCTGAATCAGACTGGCCAAAGACTCTCTGAACCCAGAATGTGGGTTCACAGGTCACATTCATCAGCTTCACCACCAAAACTTGCTGAAAATGTTAGACTAGCCAAAGACTCTCTGAATCAGAATGTTTGAGGGAAGAGCTTGGGAATCCACACACTTAATAGGCAGCCCCATACACTTTGGGCTTATGAAATTTGCAGAAGCACAATATAATTACATCATCCTCACTGGACCATGCAGAAACACGAACACTCTTGTGTTTCTTTGTCTCTAGGTACTAGCCAGACTATTTTAAAAAGAGCTAAGTATAAATCAAGCAAAATATTCTACAATGTTCTCAGACATAATTGTCTCAGAACTCCCAGAGCAAGCTATTCAAATATCTATTTTAAAACATCTCATGTAATCGTATAATTATTTCTTTGTGTGTCTGTTTGTGCCATGAGACTGTGAGCACAGTAAGAGCAAGGTGGCGGTCTGTCCATCTTCTTGGCTCCAAGCTCCAGATCAGTGACTGCATAAAGACAGTACACAGCATTTTTTTAGTAGATTATTTACGAGATGAATTTAATACATTTGGAGAAACCTGATGTTTTTAGATATTCTCAACTCTTCCAAACATAATTTTCTGAGTCATTAATAGAACAAGAGCACTTCAAAAATTCCGATTTACTTCCTCTTGACGGAAGCCCAAGGATAAACATTCTTTTCAGGTTTCACAGGTCATTCTAATCTATAGGTGGGTTTGAAAATGAGTGGTGTAGAAAGAAGATAAATGTAGCAGACAAAATAATAGGGGGCTAGACATTTTCATGCCCTATTTCCCCAGCATCTGTGATTCCAGAAGCAGGTCGTGTTATATGTCTATGTTAACATGCAAAGAGGATCCTAGATAATCTTGAAATGTCTGCTACAGCCTGAACTAATTACTTAGTTCTTAAAAGTAGAAGAGGAAAGGAGAAGAGTGAGTCAGAGAGATGTAGCAGAGGAGGAAGCAGGGGAGATACTGAAACATGAGGAAGAGCTGATCCCCGGTTGCTGGTTCTGTGAGGGAGGAGCTGGCAAACTAGGACTAGAATGAGGCCTGAAGATCTCAGGGTGACCCCAGACCAGACATTTAGTAAGGAAATTGATTCTTTAGTCTTACAACTTGAAGGAATTGAATCTTGCCAGTGACCTGAAAGAAACTGGAGCCATATTCCATCCCAGAGCCTCCAAAGAGAAGGCTGCTTCACCAGTCTGGTGACTTTGGCCTTGTGACTCTCTCAAACTCAAGGCACACAGGGAATTTCACCCTGAAATATGGTTCCTAGGTATTATGAATATTTTGAATTAAAAGAGACTTTTCTCCTAACAACGTAATGTCGGGACAGACTCACCAAGGTAAACAATAGACCTGGTTCCCTTGTTTGTTTCCTCATCATCCATTAGAGGAAAGAAGCCAGAGAATGTAACCACATCTGAGTTGACCCCTTTATGAGACAATGACTGCAGGGGCCATTGAAATCCCAAGAAAACTACTTCCAAGTTAAACCCCAATCTCATCATTCTCCCTTATGGTAGTTTATTCCTCTCAATGGAATTCTTCTCCACTCTCCTTCCATAACCTGTTTTACCAGGATCCAAGCCTCCATTCTCTCTGTAAACTCTGGAGAGTGCGTAAGCTTCTGGATCCCATTGGGATACTGCGTGATCACTCTATGATCCTCCCAATGTACATGGTAAATACATTTATTATATTTTTCTCTTATTAGTCTGCATCAATAATATGAGTTGATCTTTCAGCAAAACTTCAGGGGGCTAATGGTCTTGGTCTCAACAAAACAAAGAAATCAAGTCCACAAAACTTCTGACCTATAGAACTGTGAGACAATAAATATCTGTTCTAAAGCCACTAAATTCTCACCCTGATCAAAAATTATACATTCCCATCAAACCAAAGTAGTAAATTTCTGCTTCCCAGCCACCCATTTATTCTTCCTAACGTTAGAATACATTCATTATTATGCAAAATAGTCCTATTAACTAGCAGTGCTTTAACCAAACTGCTCCTAAATCGCCCTGTAATTTTGAGAAAATCAATTCAGCTCTTTTCTTTCTTTCTTTTTTTTTTTGGCCTGGGCTGAGTTTGAACCTTCCACCTCTGGTATATGGGGCTGGAGCCCTACTCCTTGAGCCATAGGCAGCACCCAATTTAACTCTTTTCTTCTTGGTTTACTTAACTATAAAACAAGTATTGAGTTGATCTTGAATCCAGCTCCCTGTTTCCTGTTGTAGACCTGTTAGAAGACATCCACTAAAGTCAAAGAAAAGCAGTTTCAAATTCTAGTTCTTGAAATACTAAAACTCTCTGAGCTGATTTCCTGACCTTAAAATGTGTGTAAAAGTAGTGGCTGTTTTAGAAGGTTGATGTGACTCGTAAATGAGATAATATCACTTAGTACCTTGTCAATCATTTTTGCCTATAAGTTTTACCACAACTCATCTTGATGGGTTCTTTTAAGTATTAGGTTATATAATAAATACAAAGAACTTGCCTCATACAAAATATGTAATAAGCATTAACTATTACTATTATCTGTATCACTTTATAATTCTGTTAGCCATGGCAATGATAATTCAACTGGACAAACCAGGCAAATCCAGGATGCAAATTTAAGTCACTTGGCCAAGGACATGAAGATACTTACTTAGGGCTGACTCCAAGCACAGAACTCAGGTTCTCTGACCCTAAATGCTTGGCCATTCCCTCTATAAAATACCAACTCACAGAATTGAGACATTTACTTGTATAATTAAGGCTTAAAAAGTCCAAGATACATTTCTATTTTCCTTATTCAGTTTTTTTTTTTTTTTTACAGTTCTTGGCCAGGGCTGGGTTTGAACCCACCACCTCTGGCATATGGGGCCCATGCCTTACTCCTTTGAACCAAAGACACCACCCCTTATTCAGTTATTTTGCTTAACCATCCAATTTTCTCATTATATTTCACTTCTGCGCATCAAACACATTCATTTATGATTTTTTTCCCCCACGATTTCTTCTTTCAATGCTTTTTCTTAGTGATACTGTCCTATTTGCTTTTCTTTTTTTTCTTAAATTTTCATTAGTAAATGAAAACTTGACAACTCATAGTGGCTATTCTAGGAAAGCACTTGAATAAAAATCACGTGAATTGTCACACTCCAAGCACTTTAGAATGCATTTTAAATAAAGAAATCTTTATGCTAGAAATCCAGTTAGTCATCCTACCCTATTTATTGAGCGTCTATTTTCACCGAGTTTGGTAGATATAGAAGTGAGATGGATTCTGCTCTCTTAAATATCTTGTCAGTAGAATCTTATGCTGATTTTAGAGGCTTAGTTCATTGTCTTTAAAGTTTATCCACAGAATTCATTCATGAGGTTATAAAAAGGAATGATTTTACCAACATTTAAAACAGGCAGTTAGTAGGACTCAGAATTAGGATAAAAGGAATTTAAGTGGGGGGGGTGTGTGTTTAAAATTTACATAAAAAGGAAGAAAATGGCATATAGGAAAAGATTTTGTTCAAGGTAACTTGAACTCAAAATACCCTTGACATCAAGCGCTCTCTAAAACTCTTTTTTCCCCCCCGGGGCTCCGAAAGACCTTCCCTGTGTCTCCTAGTACCAATAGTCCAAGGGAGTTTGAGTTTGAATCTAAGACAGTGAAAAACGGACCACTTGTCTAAATCGTTTTTCTTTGTTAAATGGGAATCCAGAGAAGAGATATCTAAATAAAATAAAATCAGTTATCTTACGTCCACCTCTTCATATTCTACCTCTTTTTAGAGATATTCTTACTTGGAAAGACGATTTAGCTAAACTCCAGTTCTTTCCTCTCTACTAGCCCTCTTTCCAGACTTCTCAGATCACGATCTGGTCAGTTCATCCAGCCGAAGCTAAACTTATACTACCATCATTGGAATAGCCTAATGCTCCCAGGACTGGAAACCCACACTCTCTGAATCTGGGCTGCCTTGAGATTTTATCTTTTTTGCAACTAACAAAAAGTGAGTTAGCTATGAAATTTAAAAGTATAGAATAAAAGAAATCATAAGACACATTAATAAATAATTTAAGCATGCAAAAATCCAACAGAATAATCAGTAAAATAATATGAAAAAAATACTACATTTAATATATCAGAATGACCTAGGATATGAAAACAAATCTAATACCCAATTATCAAAAGTTGATAAAAACTTACAGAAAGTTCCACAAACTATTTCATTTTCAACGAAGCACCTACATTTAATCCAAGAGAGTGTAATTGCTAATATTGGCCTCTTAATCATTTAGTTTTATTTTCCAGGTAGAAATTGAAATAAAGGGACTAGCATCCAACTGATATTTAGTGACCATAACGGAAGGACCACGTGTGAAACTAGTTACAAGGAGAGGCACCAGGTGTATTGATAATAAATACAACTTAGACTTCCTGAGATTAAAATCCAACTCTGTCATGCACTAGCAAGTTAAACAACTTCAACAAGAATAGTTTTCTTGTCTGCAAAATAGCTTCTAAACCAAAATGCTATTATAAAAATAAAATGAGATAATGTAGGTAAACTCCTTGGAACTCACTAAATGTTGGTTATATTTATAATGTCACATTAAAATTTTTAGAAATATAAGTAAGCATATGCATGTCTTGATACATTCACAATTAAAATAGCATTATAATTGGATAATTAATGTTGTAATCAAGGCGATGGTCAAATGAATCTTGAGTTTTTTATCTTCTGAAGAAATAATACGATTGTTTTTTATTTCATCCTTTAAGTAGTTACAGAAATATCAAATTCAATAAGTATATTCTAAGAAAAGATGTCAATCTTGTTAATATAACTGCATATTTCCTAAAATTGAGCCTATATTAACTAAAGCTCTAGGATCTTTTTTTTTTTTTTGGTACACACTATAATCAAGTAACAACATTTTAAAGAATATAGCACACTAAGCTATTTAAAAACAAACTATGAAACCTCCTACATTTGACTTTAATTTTAAATTGACTATAATAACCTTTACTAACACTGTACTGGAACAACAACAAAAAAACCATTGACCCTACGCTTACTTATGCTTACTTGCTTCTTTAATGAACATTCCAGGTTGAACACTTGAATAACTACTAAAGAAATTTTTTGATTAAGTTTGGGACTTCACTTTACACTCTGAAGCACTTGCTCATGGGAATAATTTTCCCATTGTGGGTATAATTAGCCACTTTCCGGTGATTTTGGCCACCCTCTTTTTATTTGAAAGAGGCACGTGGCCAAATCTTAGTTCAATTAGTAAAAGGTGGGAAGGAGCTGAAAAAAAATGCTTTGTACTTGGTGGAATACTCTCCATTCAGGAGATGTAATATGGAAAGAATTTATTGCTCAAAGGGCAGAGAAACAAAACACATCTTTCCAGCACTTTAAACTATAAAGAACTTTATACCTATTTCCACAAAGCTAGTAATCAAATTCTGTGTGAAAACATGTTTTCTCCCACTAACAACAAAATTGCAAATTATTAAACTTACTGGAATTTTAATTTAAATTGCATAGTAGTCCATGATCCAAGTTATTCTTGCTACATGAATCTTTGTAATGTTTCTCAAAATAAAATTTGTAGAGCACCTACTAGCACATCTCAACATTTGGGAAGCCTAGGAACCCTGTTTCCACTGTCTGTTTAGCACGTCTTCCTTTCCCTTGACAGAGAAACCTTTTTCCTACTGAGAATCCTTCCCATCCCTCTATTTCATGTACTGTCTCCCTTTTGGTCACTACGGTAAGTAAGACCAAAATCTGGCCTGATTAGCATAATCCTCTGATTATGGACAAGCATTGCAGGCTACACCATGAGAATTCTCTGTATGACATTTCTATTATTGTTATCAAGGAAGCTTTTTCTGTTGGAGTTGAAGGCCAAGTAAGGCACAACTCCCAGGCAGGTCATCATACACCCTTCCTCTCATATGAAGAAACTCAGTTCCCAAAATGGAGCCATGGGATGATAATCAGCTAAGAGCTGAGGACTGGTGGAGAATCCTATGGTGTCATTAACACCTTGAATCTGGCCATGTTTAAAGTCACCTAGAGTCCTAGATCTCAGGAAGCTGTATAACTGGATGATTGCTAAGTGTGGAATATGGTGCTTCCATTTTGCATTATATGATTGAATGGACTCATTATTCCTTGGTTAATTACTTTGAAAAGCCTCAGCTTCCTGACCTGTAAAATGAGATGACTTCAATCTAACATAATCATAATAGGTACAGATTATTTTCATTTACAACAAAGCTGAATTTTATTATTCACACCCAAAGCACACTCCATGTTCAGCCAGTAGAAGTCTGAATTACTTTTTTTTTTTTTTTTGAGACAAAGTGTCACTGTATTGCCCAAGGCTGTAGTACCATGGAATCAGCCTACCTCACAGCAAACTGAAACTCCTGAGTTCAAGTGATCTTCCTCCCTCAGCCTTCCAAGTAACTGGGACTACTCATGCCTGCCACAATGCCCAGCTAATATTTCTATTTTTAGTAGAGATGGGCGTCTCACTCTTGCTAAGGCTGGTCTCAAACTCCTGAGCTTAAGGGATCTTCCTGCCTCAGCCTCCGAACTAACTTGGACTACTCATTCCTGCCATAATGCACAGCTAATTTTTCTATTTTTAGTAGAGATGGGCATCTCACCCTTGCTAAGGCTGGTGTCAAACTCCTGAGCACAAGGAATCTTCCTGTCTCAGCCTCCTAAAGTGCTAGGATTATACGTATGCCACTACAGTGGCCAGAACTACATTTTTGATACAAATATATCTCAGACGTAATTTTTCCCTATTTTTATCTGAAATAAACTTAGCAGTATATGCTCCTATATAATCCAAAATTAATGTGTACATGTTATTTACAATCAGCTCTAAAAGTAAACACAACTCTTATATGAAAATATGTAAATCAACTTTTGTCATCTTAGCTTGGGCAATGATTTTATAGATATGACACCAAAAGCAAAATTGGTAAAATGGAGTAATTAGGTTATGTAAAAACTATAAGCAAATGATAGCATCAAGGAAATGAAGAGATAACTCAGACAATGGGAAAATATTTTCAAATCATATATTTGCTAATGGACTTTTATCTAGATCACATAAAGAACTATTACTACTCAATAATAAAATGACCATCCAATTAAAAAATGAGAAAAGCAGATACAGCATTAATGTAAGTGTCCATTAACAGATGAATAGATAAAGAAAATGTGGTACACACACACACACACGGAGAATACTATTCAGCTATAAAAAGAATGCAATCCTGTCATTTGGGGCAACATGGATTGTAGGGGACACCAAGAGTCAGACAATCTCTGAGCAAGATGATCTGCAGCAGAGGGGTGGACCCTTGGGCCATTTGTCCACATGTGCTCCTTGTGGAGATACAGCCAGAGCCTTCAGCACGTAGTCATTTGTTAATTACTCCCCTCACCTATGTTGTACAGTCTCAATAAAAGGCTAGTGGGGAGGTTGCTCAGGGCTGCCTGGTAAGAAGAGCTAACCAGCCTCCCACAAGCTTGTACTTCTAATCCGTGTCACGCCTGGTTCCTTCCTGCTGTGATGGAGACCAGGGCCACAGGGGTTATGACAATGGATGAACTGGAGAACATTATGTTAAGTGAACTACTCAGGAACCAAAGGATAAATGCCTCACATTCTCACTCAAATGCAGAAGAAAAAAAATTATCTCATAGTGGTAGGGAGTACAATACTAGTTAGTAGAGTCTGGGAAGAGTAGAAGGGAAGGGGGTTAAGGAAAAGTTGGTTAAAGCCACAGTGTTCAACCCCCGGGCCACAGACCACGGCAGGGGCGAGCAGCAAGGGAGTGAGTGAAGCTCCATCTGTCTTTACTGCCACTGCCCACTGCTCTGATCACTAAGTTCTGCCTCCTGGCAGGTCAGTGTTGTCATTGCCTTGTCAGAGAAGCCTGAGCCCTACTCTAAGCTGTATGTGTGAGGGATGTGGGTTGTGTGCTCCTATGAGAATCTAATGCCTGGTGATCGGAGGTGGAGTTGACTGGTGATGCTAGCACTGGGGAGTGTCTGAAAATACAGATTACCATTAGCAGAAAGGTTTGACTTCACAGAGACCGTAACAAATCAATGGCTTACAGACTCATATCAAAACCCTATCAGTCAGTGCCAAGCGACACATAAGCTGCACCTGGTGGCAGGCTGTAAGTCAAACTCTGACTCTTACTTTAGTCTGCGTGTGGCCCACCTGTTATTTTATTTACCATGTCCCTCCTCACCTCTTTCTCACTCTATGCCCTTGTCACAGTTTTAGTAAGCCCACAAGCCAACCCTAGCAAAAATGAGTAAAAAACAAACATCTTTGGAGAAATTCTATGAAAATGGTGAAATACTAGAAGACTCTAAGACTGCTAACAAAGTGAAAACTACATTTAAAAGAAAACACCAAGAATCCTACTTAAATTACAGGTTGATTCCAACAGGTGATTCACATTCTCCAAACCCATTCTGTATAACATGTGGCAGATCCAACCACACCATGAAACCTTCACATCTACTTCACCAGACTCCACGCACCCTGCATCAAAAGACAAACCTTTGGGGCTCTTCAAAAGAAAAAAAAAAAACACAAACACAAAGATAAGAAGCAATTTTTTAAGACCACCATTTTATCAAATGCTTGGCTAACTGCTTTGCTAAAGCTAAGAGGGTTTATATTGGTAAATAGTTGATCCTGCCCACTGCTAAGGACATTTGCCGTGAAATCTTAGAAGAGACTGAAGTTGAAAAGTGGCTCATATTCTTCTTCTGCCAGCACCATAACCAGATTAACTGATAAAATAGCAGCGGATACTGAGGCGCAAGTGTCAGGACTAATGAGACATCATGGTCTGCAATCCTGATTGACCAGTCTACCAACATTGACAATAGGACGATGATGCTTATGATGTATTTTAAGGAGGATGTTCATGAAGAGATGTGCCAACCAACCAACTTTTGTTGCCAACCAACACCATAGCTGCAAAACTACTCAAGCATTTGAAGGATTACATGTCAGGAGAACTGAACTGGTGATTTTGTCAGTCTATGCATGACGGCGTGGCTGCTGTGACTGTACGACTTTCCAGTTTCACCGCACAGGTCAGGGGTCACTTCTGAATGTGAGTCTACACTCTGGGTCAAACATAGAGAAATGACAGTGGGCTGAAAAATGTCACCTGAACTAAAGAATATTTTTCAGATTGTGATTGAAATTATCAACCACATTAAAGTAGACCCCGTGAACTCTGCCATTGCAGCAGCTCTGCGCAGAGATGGATGCAGGTAAGCACATCTTCTTTCACATCAGAAGTGAGATACTTTTCTAGAGGTAGATCATTGGCTCCAGTTTTTGAGTTATGAGAGCCACTACAGACATTCCTTTAAAAGGAAAAACAAAAACAAAAACAAAAACTGTCCCTGCTGGCAGCATATTTCAGTGACATTTTATGACTGACTGGGTTATAAAACTTGCTTCCTGGTGTGACA
Organism: Otolemur garnettii; assembly: GCF_000181295.1. Lineage (NCBI taxonomy): Eukaryota > Metazoa > Chordata > Mammalia > Primates > Galagidae > Otolemur > Otolemur garnettii. Next base: position 322,972 of record NW_003852590.1, read on the forward strand.
TATTCAACCTGCTTGACAAACTCAATCTGTCACTTCAGGAGAGAAGGACAACTGTGTTCAAGTGGCTGCATTCAAAGCCAAACAGGAGTCATGCAGTGATGAATGAACATTGAGATTTTTAACATGTTTCAAACATTAGCAGAGATTTTGAAAGAGACTGAGCCAGGGCCTTCTTTCTCCAACTGGTGTGTGGTCACCTTTCTCAGTTTCAAAAGAATCTGAGCATTGCTTCCCAACCACAAAGGACCGTGGAACTGGGAAGGAAGGGACCAGCAACCCACTTGTGAATTAGCCTGGAGGATCAACTTCGTAGGTGCTAGAAGAGGATCAAATGCTTGAGATTGCAAATGACTGAGGCTGTTGGAGGCAACTTCAAATCTCCGTATGTTCTGGATCAAAGTCAGGGAAGAATATCTGGAGATTTCCACAAAAGCACCGAAAAGCCTCTTCCACGTCCAACATCCTGTCTTTGTGAAGCAAGGCTTTCGGCAGTGACAGCAACCAAAACGAGGTCACCAAGTAGACTGGACACAAAACACATATGAGGTGTCACTGTCTCTGATCACCCCCAGATGGGGACTGCCTAGCTGCAGAAAAATAAACTCGGGGTTCTCACTGATCCTGCCTTATGGTGAGCTGTGTAATTGTTTCGTTATATGTTACGGTGTAATAATAACAGAAATAAAGTGCACAATAAATGGAACGTAGTTGAATCATTCTAAAAGTATTCCCCCACCCTGAGTCTATGGAAAAACTGTCTTCCGTGAAACCAATCCCTGGTGCCAAAAAGGTTGGGGACTGCTAAGTAAAAGGATCCAAAAATAGAGCTGGCTAAGAGGAGTAAGTTCTAGAGTTCTCTAGCACTGTAGAGTGAGTGGAAGTAAAAATAATTTATTATAATGTTTCCAGATAGCTAGAAGAGAGGATTTTTAATATTCCCAGTGCAAAGAAATAATAAATGTTTGTGATCATGGTTATGAAAATTGCCGTGATTTGATCACTACACATTGTCTATATTGAAATATATGTACCATGTTCCCTAATACATATGTATAATTCTGTGCCAATTAAAAAAATTAAATGGGCAATTGATCTGACATATGACCAACAAATACATGAAAAAATGCTTAATATTATTAGTCATTAAGAAAATGCAAATGAAAACCATGATAAGCACAACAACCATAATAAAAAAGACAGACAGTGAAAAGTATGGCAAAGGATGTGCAGAGATCATAACCCTCACACGCTGCTGGGAGGGATGGGATGGAAAGTGGTGCAGCCACTTTGGAAAACGCTTCTGTAGTGTTTCTAAATGTTAAGACTTTACCATCTGATCCAGCAATTTTACTTCTGGATATATACTCAAGCGAAATGAAAACACATCTCCCAACACACACTTGCATGTGAATTTTCTTAGAATCATTATTTTTAATAGATGAGAGGAGAAAACAACTCAAGTCTCCATCAACTGGTGAATAAATAAACAAAATATATCCATACAAAGGAAAAAGAAAGGCATGTCAATGTGTACGGTAACATGGATCAACCTGTACACATTACGGCGAGTAGAAGAATCCCGTCAGAAGAGACACATACTGCATGATTCTGTTTATATGAAGTATCCAAAGTAGGGAAACCTACAGTGATGGATAATATATTAGTAGTCGGTTAGGACTGGGGGTGAATAGTGACGGGAAGTGGCAGTGACCTCTAATGGTTGCAGAGATCCTTATAGGGTGATGAAACTGTTCTAACCTTAGATTGTGCTAATGCTGGCACAGTCCTATGAATATACTAAAACCATTGAATTGTGCATTTTTAAATGAGTGAACTCTGTGGTCCATGATTTATATCCTAATAAAGCTGTTTTAAAAAATCAAATGCATAAACGGCATGTGTATCAATAGAAGACTTATGCTGATAAGAATATTTACTTTCTCTCTCGCTTCTCTCTCTTCTCTTTCTCTCTTCCCCTCCCTCCTTCCCTCCCTTCCCCCTGCTCTGGTGGCAGCCAGGCTACTATACCAATCACTGTTAAAGTTAGTCCAGACTCCGTGAGAAAGAGTCCCTTGAGTCATTACTGATGTCTGCCATGGGCACCATCCTGAGAAATAATGATACGTGTTCCATATATTTGCTAATCCTGTTCTAAAAAATGAATAACATATAGAGGAATTCAGCAAAAGATCATTATGAAAAGATTTTCATTTGGGGAAGTGGGAGTAGTAATTTAAAGGTGGAGGTAGGGGCAATGCCTGTGGCTCAGTGAGTAGGGCACGGTCCCCATATATCCAGGGTGGTGGGTTCAATCCCCGTCCCAGCCAAACTGCAAGAAAAAAATAGCCAGGTGTTGTGGCAGGTGCCTGTAGTCCCAGCTACTGGGGAGGCTGAGGCAAGAGAATCGCTTAAGAGCTGGTGGTTGCTGTGAGCTGTGAAGCCATGCCATGAGGGCAACACAGTGAGACTCTGAGGGTGACACAGTGAGACTCTGTCTCTAAAAAAAAAGAAAAAAGAAAAAAGAAAATAAAGGAGGAAATGTAAATTGTAGAGAGACAAAATAGAACTCTACAGCAGAGGGTTGTAAGCAAGTAAGGCAAACACATAGTCATGAGTGCTGGGATTAAAAAGAATGAAAATAAGGCCAGGCACGGCTGCTCACTCCTGTGATCCTAGTACACTGGGAGGCCGAGGCAGGTGCATTGCTTTAGCTCAGGAGTCAGAAACCAGCTTGAGTAAAAAGCAAGACCCCCTCTCTACTAACAATGGAAAACAGTAGTTGGGCATTATGTGAGGCACCTGTAGTCCCAGCTACTGGAGAGGTGAGGCCAGGGGATCGCTTGAGCCCAAGAGTGTGAGGTTGATGTGAGCTATGATGCTACTGCACTCTACCCAGGGCACAGAGTGAGACTCTGTCTCAAAAAAGAAAGAAGAAGAAGAAGAATAGCAATAAAGAAGAAAAGAGGGTACTATGGATTAAATATTTGAGTCACTACAAAATTGATATGTTGAAGCCCTTATCATCAATATTATGGTATTTAGTGGTAGAGACGTGGGAAGGTAATTGAGTCAGATGAAATAATGATGATAAAGCCCCCATGATGGGATTGATTCCCTTATAAATAGAGGAAGAGACAGGAGATGGTGCTCAGTCCTCATGCTCGCACCAAGGACAGCTGTGGGAACATGTAACCTGTAACCTGGATGAGACTCTGCATCCACCCAGTTCATGATAATGTGTTATACCATCCTGAACTGACTTCAAATGGAGAGAAATACTTAAAAGACAAAGACATTAAAATAAGATTTTATCTAGAAAACTATAAGACTTTAGCATGTGTAAGAAACCTAAAAAGGTACCTACAATTCTATCACAAATACATAGGAACATTCAGATTACTAATATAGGGCTTGCAGGAGAAGAAAAAGGGCTGGTGGAAAGATATCTGAGAGCAATTCAGACAGCTTGAGTAAAACAGTGTCCCAGACTATGTACAAAGGAAGGCTTTGAAACGGAAAGTTCCCATCCACCATCACATCATACAATGGTGCTTAAAGAAAGGTGACATTTTGTTCGGCAATACTGTCTACAAAGGGAAGGGAGAAGATGGTATAGTCTAAGAAATGTACATTTGAATTAAATTAGAGCACAATTCAAAACATTGGTGTTCAAGCCACTCAAAGTAAGAAAGAAGATGTGTTGGCAGAAGACAAAGGTTAGCACTTTCTAGGGACAGGGAACTACAAATATTAAACAAACGCATGAGTACAAAATGGGCCAGGCTGTGTGAGCCAAGGTAAAGGTGCAGGCGTGTGAAATTCTCTGGGGAATGAATGAGCGGAAAGCTGGATATGGGACTGGAGGCATTTGCTACGCTCAGTGTCACGATGCACTCTGCAAACTGCTGTGACTCTACACATAGCAAACGCGGCTTATTTTTAACTATTTACTTCTGTGACTAAGTCTGGGTTGTAATGTAAAAATAGATTTTCCAGTGCAAAAGAAGTTGCACAGGAAGGAGCTCCTTGCTGAATTAAGCTGTGTTTAAGTGAGAACTGCCGCTTAAGAACAACAGGTTCCCTGTGAAAAAAGATGGCAAATCCATTCCAGTGAGCCTAACCTTTATGGAGTGCTATTATCAACTCTATTGTATGTTTTTTCCTGTTTCACAAACATGTTCCCATAAGACTTTTAAAATAGCTTTCTTTCCTGCTAAATTGTTGTGCCAAGCACTTTTTCTGATTCACAGCCTTCACTAGACCAGGATGTGTTAAAAAAAAAAAATGCCCTGTCACGCTTGACAGGGTTTAATAGGCTGTAACAACAATGGTGAGACATTTTCTTAATCTGACTGCTCCCTCCCTCCTTGAATCTTAAGACAGTACATTTCACTTGGATACAAAGTATCCCGAAGAAATTAAGGAAGCAACACCCTCCAAAAAAAGTCACTATGTTCCATCAAGACTCTTAGTCCAAAATCTGTCCACTGAAGTAGGATTCTTGTTGCTAACAAAGAGAAGAAAAAAATCACTACAGAAATTAAAACATTTTTGTAAAACTTAAAATAACCTAAAAGAAAATGATTCAATGGTTCCCCAGGTACCTAATGAGTGGTGTATGTGTGAAGGAAAATAGACACATCCTAGGGGCTGTCTAGTCGTTTTAAAGTAAATTGCACGCATTGCTGGAGCACTTTTCTCAAACTGCAGCTTGACATGTAGTACTGCGCATATCTATTCTTCTGGTGTGGACTTCCCTCACTAAAATTCTTTCTGAGCTGCAATGACAATGGCAATCCCAAAAGGGAAAAAAAAAAGATGAAAGTAAGAAAAAGATAAACAGTAGTGATGGACACTTTTGGGGAGGAGGTTATAGCTGGACAACTCAGATGAGGCTTTCTGGAGCAGGAGTCAATTCAGCTATCTGGAGAGGACGCTGCTTTTGGCAGCAGATAATGACAATGAAAAGTCATGCCACTTGGGGACTTGCACAGGGAATAAAAAGGTAGAACAGTAGAAAGTGAGACGCAGGGCAAAGAGCACAGGTTTCGCATGGAAAATCTCTGAATTTAGATACCAGCTGCAGTATGTATTAACTTGAATGCAGGCAGAAACTTTATCTACAGTATTTACTTGTTTCTCTAGCCATAATATGGGGGATAATATACGCATCAAAGGGATATTGTGGGGCTTAGCTGTAATAGTACACACAATTGCCTATTAGAATATCTGGGAAGTAATCACTGCTAAGTAAGTAATGATTTCTCATTCTTGATTTGCTTTAATTGGGCCCAATTATAAGCCCTATAGTTTTGAGTGAAATTATATGTGAACATTTAACAATGCCAACTTTTGAAGCTTTCTGTAAATGAAGGAAGGCTTTGTGGGTGGATGAACATGGAGGGATTTGTGCCATATTCAGTAGTGAGTAAAGATGATCACTGTCTCCAAAATCACTTGTTTGCTTATCAAAATGACTTTTCTCTATATACACTGACCCTTGCTCCGTTAGGCCATGCCTTTTAAACTATATGTTAGTCCTCTCTTTTAACTATGATTATTGGTAATTAACACTCAAGTTCCTCTCATCTTTTTTCGTCATCCTGAGCACAGTATTACTACCAGGTGAAGATTTTTATGCTTTATCTAAAAAGATTTCTGCTTTTGCATTTATGAACTCTTGGGTTTTATGTGCTTAATCAATTCTTAGATGAACAAGAAAACCAGTGGAGCTGGAGGCGTCAGATGCTTTAGCTGGAAATAGCAGGGGGGTCTTAGTTGGGGAGAGCTCGTGTAAGGAAACAAAAGGCAAATACTTGAAGGAGAAAGAAAAGCCTGCAGCAATTAACTTAGGAGAAAGTTCAAGAGTTTGGAGGAAGGGCTGCTGTGTTCCTCAGAGACACTTGGCGTGCAAGAACTTGGGAAGTAACTCTAAGAAATTTTGTTCTTATGCAGTATGCCCACTTGGACTATTTATTATAAATCCTGCATATTGGTACCTGTGTGAAGATGTAAGTGTGATTATGTTGCATATATTTCATCCATTTGGGACAGCGTAGTATTGCGTCTATTAATATAAAAATGCATGTGGTACCGAGACTGGGCTATGAAGCAGCTGGGCTTTATTGCCGCCTTGGTAGGGCGGCTTGTCAAAATTTGACACTAGACCCTGCCACCATCCCCAGCAAGGCAAACAAAACAAAACTACCTGATTAGTGGCCTGTGAACACAGAGATTACCATCGACAATGATTTTTAAGCTCCAGAACAGCTCAAAGAATTCCTTGTTTTGTAATAGTATATGTATTTTATTTATCTTTTACTACTATAAAATTTATTTGTAAGAAGACATGTACTTTTAAAAATTGGAATTTTATTCATTGACTAGTACATATGTACAGAATGTTTAGCTCATGTCTGAAACTTAAATTTGTGTTAAATACCTTGATCATTTAAAAAATCTTAAAAAAATAAAAATAAAATCTTAGGAAAGTTTTTTCTCTGAAGAGATGTTAGTGAGAAAAGGAAAACTTAGAAAAGGAGGAATAAGGAAATCTAATATTTTCTTTCTTTCTCTCTCTCTCTTTTTCTATTGATGTTCTGTTTAACTAACAGTTGCTGGCCATGCTGTAGTTAGCACCGAAAATAAAAGGCCAGTGAGAATTTAAAAAATGATGCCATTTGGTTGCCTGAAGTTTGTGAAAATGACAACAAGCAAAAAAGAGAGACGTCTGACACTGGAAGACAGAAGAAAAAAGGACAGGCCTTCCTGATTTACTTCCTATCAGAGAGTGACGGAATCAGCATTATTAAATGCATAAATTGATTAATTTCTTTAATTTCCATCTACATTATGCCTGCCAGAAAGTTAGACTGAATGCACCCTTTTTATTCACCCTTAACAGTGTCTCATCACAACAGATAAAGCCAGGTCGTCATTTTGTTTTTCAGTTTTTCTAAATCTTCCCCACTAAACATAAGTGCTATTTGAGGTCATTGTCTTACTAATTATCAAGTTCCCAGGGTAATTCCTGGGATGCATTCATCTTCACTAAGTTTTTAATGAATAAATAAATAAAATAATTATGCATTACAAAATATATGTTCACAGTCATGATATTTGACATTCATTTATTTAATGCTTTACAGAACTGAGCTCAGTGAAATTCGGAAGTATTTAGGGCAAGTAGGGACTAGTTAAGATTATTTGTTTTGTCTACTTGTAAAGTACATAAGGAACAGCACTTAAAGTACTCAAAGAAAATGTTTCCCAGTCCTTTTGAGGAAAATAGCTAAAAACAGTAGACAATTAGAATTAAACAGTATTAAATGCATAAATTAATTATTTGACTAAAAACAGTAGGCAATTATAATACCATGGCAATCAAAATGAGAACTTTGTGAACATTTTCAAATAAATTACTTCTTTCATTTAATTATTTCTTTTACATAATTCATAAGTAATGCATATTCAGAACTTTAGTAGTACACTTTTGCCTATTCATGCTAGAAAAGTGTACTGATATTGACTTTTATATAATGAGAGAAAATACCTAATTTTAATGATCAAAGAATGACAAGTCTCTGGGGCATATGGTAAGAACAGAGATGCCGGGAAATACAAATACACAAAGCTTTGACATTAACACTTTCTTTAGCAACAAGAACATATTGAGGTAATCTATTGCATTTAAAAAACTCAAACAGCCTTACAACAAATATGAATGAATCCAGTGTCTAATCTGAACTGAACCCTGAGATTACAGAGGAGACAGAGTAAGAGCGGTTCTAGCAGCAGCACGTGTGATCCCAAGGCTTCTCTTGCAGGGTGTGTTAGCTTTGCTAATATTCCCACCTCGGCCTGCTGTCTTGGTTTCTGTTACTGAACAAGCTCTACACAGCTGGAGCAAAACCAAACCATTTATCTTTTGGCAGCCCCAGTTATTAATTTTTTATATTTGTACAATAAAAGTATTAGACTCTATTCTAAGGTTCTTGTCTGTTCTTTAATTCTATCATTGTGAAGGAAAAAAAATACCATTATTATGACACTAAAACAAATATATTAATGTAAATACAGTCAGTATTGAAGCCCCCCAAAAAAAAAAAACCAACTTTTTCTCACTCATTTACTTCAGATATATGTGAAACAAAATATTGCAGTTTTGTAACATAATATCATTTTCATACTTAGGTACGTAGTTAGAACACTTATTATTAGATTTTATTTTGTAGCTAGAGTTTTTTCTTTCTCCTCTCAGTGCCTTCATTAACAAGTAAGGTAACACTGTTACGAAGCATGAAAATATAGATTAAAGTTTACTTAAAACGTAATTAAGAAACAGAGAATCCGAATCCAGATGTAAACCCCAAAGATGCTTACTATAATGTTCATAAAATTGTTATTTACTACATATCTTTCTTTTGAAAACTTAAGATAATACCGAAGCCTAAATGCCTATTGCAGAGACAAATGAATTTTCCTGTCCCCTTGTACTAAACTTCTCTCTTCTGTACAGATGAAAGGAAAACAGACCCAAGAAAACAAAATCAAACTCCCTTCTGCAGCTGGTTTTGTTTTTGCTCTTGGGACAATTTAGAAGGACTTGGAGTTTTATTGTAATTCAC
>NW_003852590.1:332057-366014 GCF_000181295.1 Otolemur garnettii
TTTTTTTTTTTCTCTTCTGTTGGGTCAGCTTTTCAAACTTGTTTTGATTCAGGGAGTAACTTTAGCATTAGGATGTCTCTCCGGACCAATAAAAGAGATGTTATTGTGATCTAAGCGTCTGTCAGAAAATAAATGTCGTCTTTTTGAAATACTAGGATCAAATAACTTGAAGCTAAAGACATTGGGCAGCAAGTATTTGACTTTGTAGTAACATAAATTGGGCTCAATGATTGCGTATGTCATTGAGACAGCATCACAAGTGCTATCTACCATCAACTTACTGAATGTCATCCTGTACTCCAGAAAAATTGAACTTTATTCTCACATTCAACAAATGTCTAGATGTTGGGAAAACTGTGATGAATAAAAGGAGATTAGATGTAGGCCTTCAAAAAATTATAATAGGGGAGTCAAGTGTTAACCTAATATTCATACAAATTTAAAACCACAAATAAAGAGAAGTTCTAAGAAGGAAGAAGATGAACTAGTCTGGAGGATTAGGAATTATATCCCAGAGGAAGTGATATTTTATTAATATTTGCTTGGTATCTCACAGATGAGCCTGCACTCGTTAGGCAACTACTGGGGGTGGTGGTGAATGGATTGGAGGTGTGGGAAAAACAGATGCAAATACCTCCTGTCAGGACAGAGTGCAGGTCAGAGGGCGAAGGAGAGAGTTGTGTCTGATGAGGGAGACCATGAATAAGGTAGGGACCTCAACCGTCAGGGAGTTGGATGACTTGTTATACATTCTGGCCTTTGTTTTATCCCACTGACAAACTTGTGTTTCCAGTATTGGCCAACAAGGAAAGATTTGTTTAGTGGTAAAGAGCAAAAGTCAGAGGAAAATGGTTTCAAGAGTGAGGGAAGAAAACAGTAAGCATAAAGGTTGCTTTGTAAAAGAAGAAGAAAGGGTGACGGTGGTGGATGTGGGAAGACCTGCAAAGAAAAAAGTTTCATTTTTACAGGAGCGTGCTTTAAACATTTAAAAATTGAATGGAGTGTCCCTGTGAGCTGAAAAATGTGCACGTGAAATATATTAAGGATATTAATTTCCCCCGGATTGGAGGAAACAGGATGCAAAGCAGCACTGACACTCTTTAAATATGGAGGAAGAAAAAAAGGATATTGGATCTGGTCAGCTTACAGGTAGGGTGATGAGTAGGTGAGGGAGTTTGAAAACGTCTGTTTTGTTTTGGTTGTTGGGAGGGAAAGAAGAAGCGAAGAGGGTGATGAGGATTTATGGAAAGTGCAAAAGGTTAGCAGGGCTATTTTGGACCTGCAAGTGTGTATTGGCTAAATAAACCAACTAGGATTTCTGGGCAAGGAATAAAGTGGTGTGAGCTAAGTTACAGTTTGCTAAGAGGTGGGTGGAACATCAGTTTCACAGCCCGCAGGAAGAATTTTGGGAGGTGAAGAAGAGTTGAGGGTTGAGTCAGAGGGTCATAAGGCACTTCGGGCTGGATACAGAGGTCCTGGTGTGCCTTTGCACTTTGGGATGGTAGAGACCCTCAAGGATCTCAAAGGGGTGTGTGTGTGTGGTGTGGTATGCGGGGCCACGGGGTTTAACAACATTTAAATATTTTTTTCAATAAATCTTTGTTTATTTTTTCTGGTGTGGAATAGAAAAACAAATGACATGAAATGAAATCAACTTCAATGACTGATGAAAGCTTAAAGAACATAAATTCTTTCATAGCTGGAAATGTTGCTAACCAAATCATTTATTTTAAAAATAGTACCCTTAACACTTCTTAAACTCTGATATCTTACTTCAGGAGGCCAGGGCAGAAGGACTGCCTAAAGCCAGGAGTTCAAGACCAACCTGGGCAACATAGTAAGACACACTTTTATTGTCACTACAAAAAAATTAAGAAAAAAAAATTAGCCAGGCATGGGTTTGTAGTCCCATCTCTTCTGGAGGATGATGTGAAAGGATCATTTGAGCCCAAGTATTGGAGGCTGCAGTGAGCTAAGATCATGCCACTATACTCTAGCCTGAGCAAAAGACTGAGACCCTGTCTTAAAAAAGCAAAACAAAATAAAACAAAAAACCCCACTACCACTATCCCTAAATGTACTTAAAGTAATGTGCTAAAAATACATTTTCAATTCTATCATAAATTGTTAGTGTTATAGTTTAACACTATAGAATTTCTACATATAACTGTAAATAAAACACAACTATAAATCCTATTGAACTGAGTCTCATTCATGAATGTATATACAAACCAAGTTGATAATAGTGCCTGCTACAGAGACACAGGATCTGATACAGAGATGTTAGATGAAACTGCCAAACCCATTACTTTACTTGGTCAGCCACACTGGTACTTTAGGCAAGGGAAGCAGTCTATCGGGTGGCAATGACTCATGATATGATCTAGTGCTAAAGTGATGAGTGGAGGCATTTTAAATACTTTTTAAAAACTTTAATTAAGAGAAAATGAATTATTTAATGGTAGATGATGAAATGGATTGATACTCAGAGAAGGGCCATGATGTGCCATCAGTGCCATACCATACGAGAAGGGCTATAGAATCCAGACCACTAAAAATCATGAGGCACTGTGGCCAGCAAGGAAGGAAGAAGCACAGATAAGGATAAGCCACGGGAGGGAACAATGCGCCGTGTGGAGAGGAAGAAGCAGCACCTTTCTAATGAGAGGCACTCGGGATGCAGACGAGGAGCGGGCAGCAAAGGGCACCGGCACAGGTGGGACTGGAGTGAAGTCACGGAGACGCCCACTGTGACCGGAGTGAGGTTACGGAGACGCCCACGGTGACCGCTGCGAGGGTGAGTGATCTTGCAGCCTCCAGTTTTAGAGCTGAGTTTCAATCTGTGAGAGATGATGGTTTAAGGTTTGCACTCCTGCGTCCCCTGTTTCCATTCATCAGGTCAGCCTGAGCACATGTCAGAAGTCCCTACTCTGGGTGGAATGTGAATGATTTTCCCCAGGGGCCCCACATTGGAAGAGTATTGAAAGGGGGCTCCAGACAATGGCCCCCCACCTTAGAGCAGCTTCTGATTTTAGTGAACTTTGCAAATTCACTTATTCCCCCTGATTCTCCTCTTCATCTGTAACTTGAAATATTTAAGTTAAATGTTCCCTATGTCCCGCTCTATGTCCCACTTTTTCTTTTTATTATGTTGAATAGATCTTCACAAAACAGAATATTATGTATTTAAATTGAAACATAAAGTATTATCAGAATTGTTCAAGCTAAAGATAGCCTCTGACTGATATTATAAAGCTGCTGCTTCTTTTTTTTTTTTTTGGTAGAAGAGTAGAGAATGCACTGTGAAGAATGTCAGCGGAATCAAATCTCAGGAGCCTAAGGGTTAATATAAAACACACTGGAACATTGAAATAATGTAAATAGCCTTCAGATTTCAATTTATTTATCACTTGATGAGTAACTCTTGTTAAGTAATTTCATCTATAGAAAAAACTAGTTTTCTATTACTTTCTCTCAACTAGTACTATTATAGTTAATAGAGATGGTAAATATACTCTGTCATCTGAGAATTTATAATCTAGTAGAGAAAACAAAATAAACACAAAAAACATTCAATTATCCTGGTACACAAGGATTGATCTCTGTAAGTTTTCAGGGAAGGAGTTATAAAAGAGGGATGCCATGCCCAGGGTTATAAAAGTAGAAACTCCAGGTAGGGGGGATATCCAAGTGTGGCCTTAAAGAATAAGAGGAAGAAAAAGTGAGAAAGAAAGATAGAGAGAGAGAGAAAATTGAGGCAGGAGAAGTGACATGGGCCACAACAAACCCAGGAGTAGCATGAAGATCCTGTGGGCATAGCTTTTACTTCTGAGAATTTCTTTCTTTTTTTTTTTTTTTGAGACAGAGCCTCAAGCTATCACCCTGGGTAGAATGCCATGGCATCACAGCTCACAGCAACCTCCAACTCCTGGGCTCAAGTGAGTCTCCTGCCTCAGCTTCCCAAATAGCTGGGACCACAGGCACCCGCCACAATGCTCGGCTATGTTTTGATTGCAGCCGTCATTGTTGTTTGGCAGGTCCAGGCTGGATTCGAACCTGCCACCTTAGGTGTATGTGGCTGGCGCCTTAGCCACTTGAGCCACAGGCGCCGAGCCAACTTCTGGGAATTTCAAAGAGACTTAAACATTCATTGCTTTCTTTGATGTCCTATAGTTACATGTGATTATTTTCAGCGGCTATATTTTAAATTTGTAAGTGAATTACTCATTTATCTATTGCTGCTCTATCTAGAACTGTTATATCAGGTTGCTTACTAGTTAATTTGCCGTTTGCAAACGAAGAAAGCAAGAGAATATATCAAGACTATCACAATATTTGAGACTGACATTTACATATCAAAAAGACAAAAAGAGGGGCAGACTAAGTCTCCGGCACATACTAGAAGGACTAGAAGTAATTCTTTCAGTCAGCAATTCTGGCAGGAAAACTCTGCAAATTAATAGGCCCAAGTCTCATATAAAGATATACCTTTATTCAAGGTATAACTTGTGTGCTAACAGCACAAGAACTGACACAAAAATTATGTTTTATGTGTCAGTAGACATAAAATACCGAAAAGGGCAGTCCAGAGTTGGTTAGCCCACACATCACACATCTTAGGGAATGAAGAGTTACTTGGCATATGCGAAGGCTAAAAATTTGCATCTAATTATAAGTTAGACATTGAAAGTCCCTGAGTTGCTGGGACTACAGGCCCCTGCCACAGCACCTGGGTATTTTTAGAGATGGGGGTGTCTGCTCTTGCTCAGGCTGGAACTCCTGAACTCAAGCAATCCACCAGCCTCAGCCTCCCAGAGTGCCGAGATTACAGATAAGAACTGCTAATAACTGTATTTCTATGTAATCAGGGCAAATGACTCGTTTAAGCTCAATATAACAAAAACAAAATAAGGATAATGATAATGTATCCTATATAATGTTGATGTGATTATTATATGAAAAATCAGTATGTAGGGAGCTAAGAATATTTTCTGGCACACAGTAAGCACTCAATAAGTGCTAGTCATTGCTGTAAGGCCATTTTAATAATGGCTTATTACTGTTTGTCACTCAGGAGGAGAAATGCTCAGCATCATGTCTAAATTGGGATAGCACCATAACAAATATTTTATTTGTGTGCAAATTATATTTGTGGGACAGAAATTTTTGTCTGCCATGCTTTATTAGGGTGTGAGTATGGAAAAGTGATATAACTGTAGTTGCCTCGGAAAGTCAAATGCCATATTTTTATCCAAGAAAGCTTCTGAATTTTTCAAAATTGGTCAATAATATTTCCTTCTTAATTATAAAAATAATTATAAATAAAAAATTATAGATACATAACCCATTTTAAATCCACTACCCACTGCCCACACACATCTTAATGTAGGTAATAGCATGTCCCAGTGGACTCATTTAAAATCTGCTTTCCACTAAGAGGGTCATAACTATCAGCAGCCCCCATGATAAGACATGGAAAACATTATCTTCTTTAAATTAGAGAAAAAATAATGCACAAATTCAACATACCTATGTGAATCTGGCTAAAAATGGTGTCTACCTGGTGCCCTATGCATGATAAGCCACCTGCTATCTTTATGTCAGCTGCACAATACATGGAAGTGGAAGTGAAATTTATGGAAATACTGAATATTGAAGACAGATGTTCCCCCAGGCTGTGCAGGCATTCCCATTAATGTAGAGCTAGACTCGGAAACCAGTGCCCATCACCAGACAAAAGTTGACACATCCATCACCTAAAATTTACTATTTCTCTGAAGCTAAGAGAAACAATCTGTACCCATAAAGAAATTAATTATTATGTTCTTTTCTATTAAGGCAGCTGTTCTTTTTGTATTTCCCTCTCACCCTAATCTATATTTTAATTGTTGATTGATTCATTTGGTTGGGAGTAGACACTGGTGCTGTCACAATAAACTCTGGGGTTAAATATCAATCTCATGAGTTAAAACCTAATGTGCAACAAATAAAATAACAAGAGCCCTGATATCATTATATCAAGCTTCCCCCAGAAAGAGATCAAAGTCTGAGAGCTTCAGATGATAGGATAAAAGAGATTTGGAGATACTGGATATAAAAGAATCTCGCATTAGAGAAATACAACTAAAAGCTTAGAAAAATGTTGCCTTAATGTTGGGACTTTTGCTAAAAGCTATGCTTACGTTCCTGACTTTGACCTTTTCACATGAACAAGGAGTTAACACATGACAGAACCCTAGAGATTGGTGGACATAGCCCAGGCCAGTTCACAAATCGTGTCTGTGGACAAGCAGATTTATCTTCAGACTATGATTAGTAAACAAAATAAAGCAAACACATTTCAAAAATTGACATGATTGAAAATCATTGAAACACAAAGAAAAGAGATACAAGTCTTTCTGAAGAATCAGAAGAATATAGACATGATGTATACTTAATACCGTAGAAATTTTAGTGTCTACGACAGGAAACTAGTAGGGTCATGGATGTCAATGCAACATGCAACTATGAAGGGATTTAGTTGTCAGTGTTTTATAGAATATTTGGGTGAAAATTCTTTTTGAAATTCTAAGATATAAGATCTCATGTACCTACTCATCAAAGAAAAACTACCACCTCTACACTCTGCCAAAAAAAAAGAAAAAAGCATGATAAAGTAATTCACAAAAGAAAACTTCAATAAATATAAAAACATGGTAAACAAAATCCAATTAAAGATATGAAAATAAATCAAAAGTAATTTTGCACACACATACCATAATTCTACTTTACCTTCACAGATGGAATATAGCAAAAATAATTTTTTTTAAAGAATTGATTGAATAAAAATCACAGTAAAATTCTATACATAAACCTTAAGGAATTAAGCTAATATGTAGCTTTCTGTTTAAATGATTTAATATCTTAATAAAATTATAAAATTATTTGACATCTTTCTGTTTAGAATTTAAAAATCCTCATTTCAAAAATCACTTCAGTGATTTTTATTTTATCTTTCTTCTTATTTATATTTGAACTTCTGGAAGGCTGTGTTTATACCTACCCTAAGTGAATAAAACAATTTTTAGAAGAATAAACAGGATACATAATTTTTATACATTCAACGTTATTAAGATTTAAAATGGGTTTACATAATAGTGTTATTGAAGTGACCCTCCAAAAATTACATTCAAAAAATGTATGAGAAACTCAAATAACTCAATAGCAAGAAAATAAGTCATCTCATTAAAAAATGGGGAATGGGCCTATATAGAGATTTCTCAAAAGAGCACATGCAAATGATGTGGGTGTATGAAAAATGTTCAACATCACTAATTATCAGGGAAATGTGAATTAAAAGTACAATAAGCTACCACCTCACAAGCCATTATGGAAAAGACAAAAGATAAAAAGTGTTGGCGAGATTGTGAGGAAAAGGAACACTTGTACTGTGATGGTGAGAATATAAATTGGTATAGCCATGGGAAACAGTATGGAAGGTCCTCAGAAAATTAAAAAGAGAACTGCCATATAATCTCATAATCCCATTTCTGGGTATATATTCAAAGAGAATGAAATTATTACGTTAAGGTGGTATCTGCACTCCCCATGTTTAGTGCCCATCAATGGACAAAGAAAATGAATACTACATGAAGCCAGTAGACCATCTAAAACATACCCATAAAAGAAAAACTCAGATCAATTCAAAGTGGGGGATGGGAGGATGGGGGTGCAGGGAGAGGGGAGGAGGGAGGGCGATGTGGTGCTCCCACCTAAGGGGCACTACCTATGGCATATGGCAACCTCTTGGGGGTGGGACACAATTATAAGAGGGACTTTGTAAGCAAACAGTGTAACCTAATTCTTTGTACCCTCAATGAACCTGAAGAAATAAAAAAAGAAAATGAATACTACTTAGTCACAAAACAGAAGGAAACCTTGCCAATTGTGACAATGTGGATGAACCTAGTGACATATGCTAAGTGAAGTAAGCCAGACTCAGAAGGACAAACACTGTGTGGCCTCACTTCCCTGTGGAGTCTACATGTTGACTCATAGAAATAGAACATAAAATTGCAGTTACCAGGGGCTGGGGGCGTGGAGAGTGAGGAGGATGGCAGTCGGGACATGTTGGTCAAATGATACAAAATTTCAGTGAAATAGGAGGAATGAATTCAAGTGACTATGTTAAATAAAAATATAGGAATAATGTACAGGCAGTCAGTCTCCTGGTTACAAACGAGATAGGTTCTGCAGGTTTGTTCTTAAGTTGAATTTCTATGTAAGCTGGAACAGATATATCCCGATTACCTGTAACACCTCCATTCACAGGTGTGAAACATATGTTAGTTGTGTGTTTGTAACTCAGAAATTCACTGTTATAGCCTCCATTCGTAAGTGATAGCTGTACGTAAGTCAGATGTTTGTAACTTTGTAACTTCCTTGTACGAGTTGGAATGTTGAAAGTGAATGTTAAATATTCTCACACCAAAAAAACAGTAGCTATCTAAGGTAATGCATATATTAATTACCTAGATTTAGTTATTACACAGTGTAAACATATATATTTTAAAACATCATGTTGTACATGATAAATACATATAATTTCATCTGTCAATAAAAATTATTAATGAGTATCTGATTAAAAAAATGGTTAAGCAAAACATTCAGCTCTTGTAAGGTTTTTTTTTTTTTTTTTTTGGCAGTTTTCGGCCAGGGCTGGGTTTGAACCCACCACCTCCGGCACATCCGGAAGGTACCCCACTCCTTTGAGCCACAGGCACTGCCCCAAGCTCTTGTAAGTTTTCTATGTAAGTATCTAATTTGTTTCATCTTGAATGACACAGCACTGCCATTCAACATGTTACATGACATCTTCTATGCTTCTGATTTCCCTGCTGTCCTGGTAATAAACACATCGTACTGTGTGAGTGTTTCTGCATCTTTCATCTAAATGAAATTCATCACACACTGATCATATGACATACAAACCTGAACAGAGGAACATAAAGAAAGTCTAGGAATACACTTTAAGAAGCCCTGCATTTCATAGAAAAAACTCTTTACTTGTCAGAGATGGTTTAAAATTTTGATTCTAATCTTTCTAGCCCATCAAGTTACCAAATAGACTATCCATAAGATAAACACTAATCAACTAGGGAGAAGCGCTATTGTACTCAGAACTATTTGAAAACAGAACATGGAGGATGATCCAAAGAGGATGTTCTGTAATGTGATGTACATGTTTCTTGACTACATTCCAGTGGAAAATGGGACAGGTTGCCAATGGCTGTTTCTTAACATATTCATCAATAATGAGTTACAGTCATGCAGTAAAAAAAGTCTACTCTAGCAATTAAACATTACGCGGTCCTTCAATCTGTTGATTTCACTTTACCCAGGAATAGGTTCTGAATTATCTGAAGAAACAGATGTACTAAAAAATTCATTTAATAATTCTGCAATATAGTCTTCCTTTTAAAAGGGATTGTAAATGAATATATATTCAATGAATATAATTATTGATAAATACTAAGTAGGAATCTCAAGAGCAAGGTTGACAATTTCTTGTGTCTGAAATAAAGGCCATTTTTTATCGCCAGGTGAATTTTTAAAAATATTCCCAAGAATGTTTTTGGAAACTATTAATGTTTAATATATAGATGAAGAAATAATTTATATTCCAAAGACCTGCTTAAAGTAGCACAACTGCAGTACTTCACAAGAACAATAACAGCAACAATAACAACAAAACACAAAAAAACATAAAAGAGAAAAAGAAGGAAAATAAAAATAAAAATCATCATTGGAACCTAGCAATACTACTTTTTGAATAGCTCCAGAATAAATGGGTGAAATTTATACCAGTTAGTTTTTTTCTCAAATTGGATTTCAGTTGATTCAATCTGAATCAAATCAAGATTTAAAATGCTTGATGAGATACATGCTTATGTTACAAATAATGTATGCTTCCCTATTTTTTAATTTAAGTATAATTTGAAAAATTGAAAAAAAAAATTAACATGCCTTTTACCTGTCATGAACAACTACAGAATCCAAAAGATGATTAAAGGTTGAATGTTGACATAAAGCTTATGATAATATATTGATTTAAATAATATAAACTATAATTAAAGCTTCTTAAAATGAGTCTTTGGGATGGGGGAATACACAAGGAAATTTAAATACTTTGTCTTCAATATTTAATATTTTTGCAGCATCTTCATTTTAAAACAAACATTTATTTATTATTATTTTTTCTTTTTTTAAATTAAATTATAGCTGTGTACATTAATGCAGTCATGGGGTACAGTGTGCTGGTTTTATATACAATTTGAAATACTTTCATCAAACTGGTTAACATAGCCTTCCAGGCATCCTCTTAGTTATTGTGTTAAGACATTTATATTCTACATTTAGAAAGATTCACATGTACCCTTGTAAGATGAACCATAGCTGTAGTCACACCAAACACCCTCTCACCACCCTTCCTCCCACTCCCCTCCCTCTCCCCTTTCCCCATATTCTTGGGCTATAATTGGGTTATAGCTTTCATATGAAGATTTAGGTTTTGGAATAAAAGTTAATAAAAGGTATGAAGTAGAAAGACATTGTAGAAAAGAGGCTGTTACAATAGTGACTTGTTACTGGAACAGTTTATAAAATAAGAAGTAATCCATGTTATATAATTTTTATATTTACAAGGGTCAACTGTATATTACATCACCAATATCGCCTACATTGCATTCATAACCTTGCCCAGTTCCCACTATGACAAACCATATTTCTGTGCTTTAAAGTTATGATCCAGTTTAGTTTATCTGAGGTTCATCCTATGTAGGAAGTGCTCTTGGTTTTTAGGTTCTCAGAGTCCCCTTGCAACATGTTTTGCTCTGACCCTTCCCCCCTAGGACTTCTATTCAGTAAACATTTAGAGGCATCAATGCTAAGACTAGAATTCTGGTCATTAAAATATCAATTATCATTCTCTGCATCAATTCCAAAAGTTATTCTTCATATCAATATTTACAGAGGCAGTTGAAGCAAAAAAAAGTTCAGTTGGGCTTATAATTTTATAAAGCAAGAATATTTGAAAAGTAGAAAATCAGCATATAAAAACCAACCCTTTTCACTGGATCTGCAAATCAATACGGAATCTTTATTTTCCAAGAACATTCTTATCAAATCTACTTAATGGCACTGTATCATATTGATGTTGGCTCTTTTTTTCTTTATGAGCCTATAAATTCATCCTGAGAGTAAATATAGCTAATCATGTCTTAGATCACATGTCTACTTCCATTATTATACTGTACCTTCCCCTGGATATAAACCAAAGAACCTTCATCCTTGTTTTCTTTGCTAGCATTCAGGATATGCACAGTAGGCATTTGAAAATTGGTTAAATTGTTACTCAATTGACCTAGTCTTAAAACATTCAGGTAATCAACCAATCCATAAGAAGTTGAGTAATAGTTGCATATTCTCTCAATATCATGTAAGATTTAGGTTCACAAATGTGTTATTTTGTTTATCTTTATTCAGCTTTGCTTACATTCTAGAAAATTTCATCTTCTTCCAATAATTTTGTCTGGAAACTGTTGGTGTTATGGACTAACTTCATATGCTTACTTTCTAAACTCCATTGTGCTTGTATCTGAAGATAGGGCCATTAAAAAACTAAGATTAAATAAAGACAAAAGTGCAGGGCCCTAATCTAGGATGACCAATGTCCTTGTTTAAAAAGGAAGAGACATTCAGGTATGTGAACAGAGCTCTGAGGATGCAGCAAGAAGATAACCACCTAAAAACTGAGGAGAGAGGTGCGAGAAGAAGCTGAACATGCCAGCACCTTGATCTTGGACATCCAGTCTCCAGAACTGTAAAAAAATCAGTTTATCTTATCTCACCTCCTAGTGCATTGTAAATTAATGCATTTGGGTTGGGCGGAGGCTGGTGGATTGCTTGAGCTAAGGAGTTCAAGAACAGTCTGAGTAAGAGTGAGATTCCATCTCTATTAAAAAAATAGAAGAATTAGCCAGGTGTCGTTGTGTATGCCTGTAGTGTCAACTACTTGGGAAGGTGAGGCAAAAGGATTGCTTGAGCCCAGGAGGTTTCTGTGAGCTATGATGGCACAGCCCTTAACCCAGGATGACCTAGTGAGACTCTGTCTCAAAACAGAACAAAAAAACCTTAAGGAAGAAAAAAAAAGTCCTCCAAAACCAGTTATAAATTCTTGTCAACTATTTCCAGAAGGAAAATAAATCACTGGGCATACTCAAGAGTGTCATCTTGACTCAAAAGAAACAAATTGGCATGTACATGTAAAAAGATACAAGAGAGTGGAAGGGTGAGACTGTTATCATTCAGAAAAGAAAGTAAAAGACAGAAAGTTTCTGCGATCCAGTCTTGGATTATTTATATGTAAATAGAGCAGCACTCCATGCCCAAGTTTCCTTCGTAAGTAGAGTTAACATACCTGAATATGTATGCTGTATGGGTTTGGATAAAAGATTGAGTTAGGGTGTCAAAGCCATTTGAGAATTTCCTTTGAACATACTACACGGTATCTGTGAATCTAGTTTATTACATCATGACTGAGTTACAAGAACTGACTTGCTGCCTTTCTCAGCTAGCACTGTCTATGCCTGGAATAGATTAATTGTTGGGGTTATATAAGCATCAAGACCTCCCATCTAGAAGTTACTATAGTCATTTTTTCCCATCTGAAAAGAACCGTATTAGGAAATATCACACACCTTTTTATTTCTGGGTGACTCATAAGAAGGCATAGGAATCCCTTAAGCCACCTCCATTATAATCTTCTTATTCATATAGTATTTTCCTGAGTTTAACCTACTTTCTGTTCCACACTTTGTGCTTAAATATTTATCCTAAATATATGTAATCTATTCCATAATTATTCTTTTGACTAAAACTTTGTTAGGTTTCAGCAGCCGCTGGACATCAGGTCATATTATCAATATCCCAAAGATTCCTAACTTTACCTGCATTTTAGAACATGGGACCTCTAGCATGTTTCAGAGTTCCTAGTGTTTGTTAAAAATCTCTAAAGGAATGATTCACAATCCAGTCTTTTTTGTGGAACTACGATATACATGCTTCTTCCAGTGCTCTGACCTATTTACATCCTCTGTTCTTAGAGTCAATTGAAGCACCTTCACTCTTGCCATTACATATTACTGTATCCTGACACTATCGTCTGATGCTCTCAAAATCATCAAATCTTGGGGTGCCAGAGTTCTGCTTTTTTCTATGTAAAACTGAAAGGTAGTGGTCTTCTACAATATTCTCTGCATTGTGGTGGGTGCCTATAGTCCCAGCTACTCAGGAGGCTGAGACAACAGTCTGAGATTGCTGTGAGCTACAATGCCATGGCACTCTACCAGGGGCAACAAAAGGAGACTCTGTCTCAAAAAGAAAAAAAGAATTCCAGTAGAACAAAGTAAAAATTTAAGTTTGTATGGAAAATGGAAAATTGATTATAGATAACTTCTAAGAGACATAATTAGGATGGTTGACACCAGTGTATTGAAGAAAAATGAGCCCTAATTCTTGTTGTGACACTAGGATAATATTTTGTTTCCTTTAACCAGTCTTTTCACTTTAAGTATAGCTTCATAATAGCCAGGGACTTTAACAACCTAAAAATACCTTTAAAAGTACAATTCCTGTCCAGAGTTTTACTCCAATTCTCTCATTAAAATGTCTTTTTATCTTCAGCTCTCTAGAAGCTCCAAACCACTTCCTATGCCCAGTAAAATATAGATGCCACACCAGCCTTTGAGCCTTTATGTCCTCATCATCACAATCTAGGTTAAAACAACAACAACAAAATAGAACATCCCCTTCCACTTTTCTTCTTCAGTGAAGTCCAGAACTCCTTTGCATATTATTTTAAGCAGACAGATACTGCTGGAAGTGTAGGAGGATGTGGGCAAAGGGAAGGGCATTTGGACCAAGCATTATATCATGGTTCCACCTTACTAATAAAAGGAAAGCAGAAATTATCATGAATTCATTGAGGTGGCATTTAAAAATGTATTAAAATGCATTACCAACAGAGCAAAACAGATATTAGAAAACATGATAAAGGACATGCGCCCAGTTAGTTTCTGGGTCAGCTGTTTCTTAGTACTGAAGTTTCAAGTGAGAGTTAGTATTTTTAGAAAATAGATATTTATTTGTGGGTTCAGGCAGCTAATAAAATCAGTGAATTAAAAATGTTGTGTTTAGGCTCAGAGCCTGTAGCATAGTGGTTATGGGCAGCAGCCACATACACCAAGGGTGGCGGGTTCAAACCCGGCCCAGGCCAGCTAAACAACTGCGACAAAAAATAGCCAGCATTGTGGCGGGTGCCTGTAGTCCCAGCTACTTGGGAGGCTGAGGCAAGAGAATCACTTAAACCCAGGAGTTTGAGGTTGCTGTGAGCTGTGACGTCATAGCACTCTACTGGGGGCAACATAGGGAGACTCCGTCTCCAAAAATTAAAAAAAGAAATGTTGTGTTTAATGAATACAGTTTGTGCTTTCTTTTTATTTTTGTCTGCTTCACCAACATGAGACCACTTTGATGTCCCTGACAACATGTCCACCTTTATCTTGTGTAACACAGTCTATATTTTTTCTACATCTTTTTCCAATGTAAAAAATAACTGTCTGGTCATTTACTTACATTAGAAAATAACTTGGCAAATTCCATGGTCAAAGGAGTGGATATGAATCCAAAACAGGATTTGGATGGTTCCTGAATTCCAGACTTAACAGTAAGTGGCAATTTGCTTTCAGATTGTGAAGGAGTAATTTTCTCAAATCCATCTTTTAATGGTGAGGATCTTACAGCAAATATGAAAATTCTTTGTTGAGTTATATACAAGTTCAGCATATAAGAAAATGAGGAAGGCCAGGCGTGGTGGCTCACACCTGTAATCTCAGCACTTTGGGAGGCAGAGGCAGGTAGTCTACCTGAGCTCATGAGTTGGAAACCAGCCTGAGCTAAAGCGAGATCTTGCCTCTAAAAAATAGCCGGACACTGTGGTGAGTGCCTGTAGGCCCACCTACTCAAGAGGCTGAGACAACAGAATCATTTTAGCCCAAAGAGTCTGAGCCATGAGCTACGATGCCACAGCACTCTACCAAAGGCAACAAAGTAAGACTCTGTCTCAAAAAAAAAAAAAAAATTCCAGTAGAACAAAGTAAAAATTTAAGTGTGTATGAAGATTGGAGTATTGATTATAAATAACATCTAAAAGACATAATTAGGATGTAAATACCAGTTTATTGAAGAAAAGAGGGCTCTAATTCTTGTTGTGACACTAGGATATTATTTTGTTTCCTTTAACCAGTTTTTTAACTTTAATTATAGCATCATAATAGCCAGGGATGTTAACACCCCATTGCCAGAACTAGACAGATTCTCCAAGCAGAAAAGAAATGAAGAAACAATGGAATTAAACATGATCCAAGAACAAATGGGCCTAACAGATGACTATAATATACTTTTACCCCCAAACTACTGGATATACTGAACATACATTCTTCTCATCAGCTTGTAGATCTTTACAAATGAAGATCTATGATCGGCCAACAAACTCATGAAAAAAATACTAAACATCTCTAATCATCAGGAAATGCAAATCAAAGCCACAGTGAGATATCATCTACTGCCAACTAGAATGGCTCTTATTAAAAAGATACAAAACAATACATACTGGTGTGGATGCAGAGAGAAAGGGAACTGTTATCCAATGTTGCTATGATTATAAACTAGATAACGCCTAAGGAAAATTATATGGAGATAGCTCAAAGAACTCAAAGTAGACCTACCATTTCATTCAGCAATCCCATTGCTGGGTATATACCCAATGGGATAAAAGTCATCTTCTAAAAAGAACACTTGAACTTGAATGTTTATTCAGCACAATTCACAACTGTAAAGATGTGGAAACAATGCAAGTGCCCACCATAATACATGAATGGATTAATAAAATGTGGTCTATATACACCATGGAGAACTACTCAGCCATACAAAAAACAGCAACCTAGTATCTTTTGTGACAACCTGGATGGAACTGGAAACTATTCTTCTAAAGAAAACATCACAAAAATTGAGGAAAAAACACATGTACTCAATATCAAATTTGAACTAATTCATCAACACGTAAGTGCAGATATGGAAGTGAATCTCCATGAAAATCAAGCTGAGGAAAGCCTGGAAATCAGTGCACACTATGGGGGGGGGGAGGATGTCACGTGTAACTGACTCTATCTGCACAAAAACAAAGTACATAAACAAAACATGTGTACCTCTAATATCCTGAAACTTAAATAGGTATTTGGTACTATATAGAAACGTTATTTGAAGAAGTTTTAAATTCCCATCTGGATATATTGGTTTCACATAAAACAGCCTAAAACATTAAAAGTAGTTCTAAATGTTTGCTTGAGTACACTAATTATTGGCGAGTCCACTTGCCAGGCTTATTAAATCATACTCTTTCTCTACTTTAAATCCAGGGTCTGTTCCACATTGGCAGGAATGCTTTTAATTCAGCATAGTACACATCAAAAGCTGTAAATATTTGCACTGGGTTTTCCTTTGTGGGAGAGCTGTAGCCATCTGAGAGAGCAAAGAGCATTAGCCATAGCGGAAACTTCCTGTAAAAATACAGCAAATGCTTAGGCTTTCCTTATAAACAACACCCCCATTGGTCCTAGGAACCTCTCAAATATTTTGGGTAGGAATTTGCTCACTTTAACATAAATCAAAAATGCAAATGTATTCATTTGTTTTAATACTTATATATGTATAACCACTAGAAATATAAGTAGGATATTGTTAAATATATTAGCAGGCTCTCTATAGTAATGCAGCAAGCAAAAAAGCATCTGGTCATTCATAAGTATCCTCTGCCTGATGAAGTAATACAGGCTGATAGAGAGTATCCTGAAAAAGGATGAAGACGGGAAGTTTAGGAAGAGCTGGCGATAAGTTAAGAAGAAGCGGCAGATTAGTAACACTGACAAGTATAAATCAATTGTGGCATCACCTGACTGAAAATTTCGCTTTATCATATTCATACTTGGGTCTACATATTTTAGAGAGAGGAAATAATTTGTCAAAATTGATATATTCCAAAAATGATACACAATATGCTTGCACAAGAAGCTTAAGGAAGGCCTGGGTTACACAACATAAAACAAATATAACCATAGTAAAATATCTAAGTACAACTTAGGAGGGGTTGATGGTGGTGGTGATAGTGTCTTCATCTAGGGTTTTTCTACATAGGGGAAATCTGCACCACATGAACTATCAGAATTCATTAGGGGTCTAAGAGTCTCTGGTTGAATTTTAGCCCAAAGGGTCAAACAATTAATGATAGGTCTGATCTTGTACCGTAGAACAATCTTTTGGGGTCTGATGAAACCTCTTGATTGGAAACACTGTTCAACCTTTATGTTTATTCTAAAGGTCAATTTATTTCAGAAAAAGACTGTGGATTTTTCCTACATTTTATGACAACATAAATGTTGGCAACTTCTTATTTTTGCTGGCTTGTAAGGTATAATTATCAAAAGTAAAGTATGCAACTTCCTAATAGTGAAGTCACAAATACAGTTATAACATATAGAATTATATACCCCAGTTGCAATGGACCTTACTTAACTTCATTGGAACTTATTACCCTTAATAACAAAAGAGAAGCCCTTTTGGTATCTGTAATCCATCTCTTACAAACTCTGATATTTGTTTGCTTACTAGTACAGCACCTTTCCATTTGATACATGTAATACTGAATGGCATTATCCAAGATCCCTTCTTTTTTCTCCTGTAATTAAATTGAATTTGGAAGACGAGGTTATTTGCTTTGGTCACAAATGCACTATATAGTGAAAAGCATGATATTATAACTCACCATATTTTCATAATAAGAAAGAAATTATATGGATATTTATTGATGTGTGTTCCTCAGGGAGGGGAATGAAAGGGGAATGACACATTCTAGTCCACAGTACTGTTCTTCAAATTTTTCTGTTGGCACCCTCTTTAAAGTAATTGTGAAAGAATCTCACTGATGTCAACGGACAGCTCCATTGCAAAGCATGGAATTTTCAGCACATCTTAAATGTGGACATTTTAAACTATAACTGTTGCATCATTCTTTTAAATATTCCCAGTTAAATATAAATACTGGAACAATTCAATATCTACCACATTCATTAAAAGTAGATGAAGGCTCTGTGCTTATCAGTTAGGGACTGGACTTCATCTTTGTCTTCACTTGAAGTTATATTTCAGGCCGCTACCCACCCTTTACCCACAGAAGTTCATTCTACTTAAATGTATTTTTATATTGCAAACTAATCTTAGGGATTCCCTTAAAGAGAGTCAGAAAATCTCATTACACAGGAAAAGATGGGAAGAAGGACCTGAAGGTAGAGTGGAGTCCGAGACAAAGCGTGTCACCAGGTGAGCAGGTAGCATTTCACAGTCCGTGATCTTACGATGCCTGCCGTTTCCTTTGTGGTTATTTCATTGATACTAGGTAAATTTCTCCTAATCTTTTTTCATAAAAATCCTTATCCTATTCAAAAACTTCTACATAAAAATGTTATTTTTAAAACTAGGTGTAGACTATAAATATCTTAACACAATAACTAAGAAAATGCCGTGAAGGCTATGTTGACCAGTTTGATGAAAGCATTTCAGATTGTGTGTAAAACCAGCACAGTGTACCCCATGATTGCATTAATGTACATA
This sequence comes from Otolemur garnettii, assembly GCF_000181295.1. NCBI lineage: Eukaryota > Metazoa > Chordata > Mammalia > Primates > Galagidae > Otolemur > Otolemur garnettii. The sequence continues at coordinate 350,820 of NW_003852590.1, forward strand.
GCTATGATTTAATAAAAAAAAAGAAAAGAAAAAGAAAAAAAAACTGTCCTGTGCAGATGAAAGCAAATGAATGTTTTTTTCAAATCTTCCTAGATTGCATCCTCATTATAATTTTTATCAGCAATAATGAAAATAATGACGATGTTGATAACAGTAGCTAACACTTTCAGAAGTTCATTATCTACACTGCGTAGAACATGCTTCTTACTAAATTTCAATGGCAATTTATTTTTATTTACTTACATATGTCAAGCACAGATCTATGCATTAATTATTTATACCTCTACTTGAATCTGCCTATTCATACTCAGAGTGGCCGCCCAGCATAGAAACACAAATGATACATAATAAATGGTTCACTGATATTATACTACACTATAATGTTTATTTTGTGTATAATAATGTTTCTATATAATATAATATAATGTTTCATTAAGTGATATTTAACTTTCTGGACTTTTGGAGGACATTATAAAAACACCCAAAGCAACTTGTATAATTAATCCAGGTTTACCTATGAGGAAACTGAGGTGTGGTTGGTTTATTAACTTCACCAAGAGATTAAAAAGTGGTCAGTTCAGGAATTGAGGTCAATAGCTTCAGGTGAATAGAGTAGGTTTGGCTCTAGTCTATATTCTAGATTAGAATACATGTATTATAGAGTCCAATGCATAATTTGATACATAATTTGGTAAATAATTTGCCTGAAACACACAATAACATTTTATTACTGACACATCTTTAATTAAATAAAGGTGAAACTTTGTGTGTCCTTGTAAAGGAGGCTTGCCAAACATGAATCTATCCAATGTGCTTGTCCCTTTGTTTGTAGCCGGGAGGATTTTTGCACCTTGCAAAAATACTCTACAGTAAGACTCAGAATGGGCAAACTAATGCTTGTAGGGTATGGGTAAAAATGTAAAAGGAAGACTATGAAAGGAAGCGGGGAAGGAAGAACTGGCTGGAAACTTGTGATCTACTTTATATTCTACAGCAGTTGCTAGGTGAGCTAAGCCTAGGATTCCTCGCTCATCTCAGTGTTTGAGCTCTGTTTATTAGTTAAAACTAAATCATATATGACTCAGACAAATATAACAGTAAGCTGTAATTCTAGTTCTCAGAAATATATTATTTTAATCATTCTTTAGATGATGTTTTTCAACCTCTTTCTTACTGTAATTGAAATTCATTTATACCTTAAGCTGTACTTTTAGAAATACAACACAAAGAATTATAAAAGCAGCCATTAACTTCTCACATAAAAATTTTTGCTAGTGCTCTACAAATCCTGTGAGATAAAGCTAATAAAATGAGAGTTCTTTAAATTTGGACCTTTTGTTTTGAGCCAGTTCCAATTTATCTCCTTCAAGGTATCAACTATGTGTTAATGTCCACATAAAAACATGACTGGTACCCACGGGTAGTCAGAAACCAAAACCAGTTCTCTTGTAGTAAGTGAACTTTCTACCATTCTATGATCTGTTCTACTTATGTTCATTGGGGCCTTAGAAACATTGATTTGGCATCACATCACACAAAAAAGTTCAGGAAGAAAAATCCAGCTGTCAGATATATGTAGGCACTTTAAGCAATCAGACCTTGCTCTAAGGAGCAGTGAGTCATGTGAAATGTGATGTGGAAAGGAAGCTGACACATAAAAGGACAGAGCAACAATGATGAGTTCCCAGAGACATGCTGTGGGAGAAAGAACAATGAGACAGGGTCTATTTTTGGTTTCAGCAGTAGGATTTGGGAATTTTAAAATCACAGCTTAAGTACAGAAAAATAAATTATGTCACCCAGCTTTGAATTTAAGAGAAAATAATTTAGTAGCCATTATTTTTAATTAATGTTACTGTATATTAGTGTGATACATGATAGAATTGTTAAATATTTTGCAGTCTAAACTAAGTTCAGACCGGGAATCTACTTTAATGTTGTAAGGAAAGAGGCTATGAAGTGTAATAATGATTGGATAATGAATATTTTACTTGCCTTGTTTCTTTAACACCAACTATAAATAAGAAGACACGTCCATGTGGAACAGTCGTCTTTAGGAACCACCAATACCCCTGAATCCTGTAGGAAATACTCAGGCTTGAAATTGAGACTGTTCTGCCAGGAAGTTCTAAAAATATTATTTGGAGTGGTTTAACTTTTAAAGCAACTCACCACCCATTTTCCTGTACCCTTGTTTATAAACAAGGTATCCTCTTCTATTCTAATTATGAGGTTTTACATTCACTTGTAGGGGTCTAAAAGTGACTATGTGAATCAGAAAGGAAAGAGATGCGATTGAGGAAAGAAATTTAGTTCAGATGAACAACCTCGCCCTGCTACTTTATAATGTTAATGTATTTCTTATATGTACTAATAGTTATAGTAATTTTTCTATAATATGTATAGATATGATGCCTGTGGCAAATTATTAATATTAATAAATCTGAAGGGACACACTTAAATTAATTTAATGTTTCCACTTTTCTGCCCAAAGAACATAGGGGTTATCTTCCTTCTCCAAAGACCCAGGGATATAGTTTTGTAAGTTTTATGGATCTCCATAATGCCATTTTTATTAATATTTTGTTGGATTGCCTTTCAAAGATTCTTTTATTCAGAAGTTAACTGTATTTCTTTGAAATCCCTCTTATTACTGTTAATATGTTCTTACTATCATTGGCTTTACTAGAAATCCAACACATTAATTTCTTGAGGTCATTAATGTTCTTCTGTAGTGTATGCAATACCTGAAGGTAGGGCCATCCAAAGTTTTGGCAGGAGACGGCACAAGTAGTTGGTGTATCATCGTAGGACCCTGGATAACAAGAGAACATTCCTGTGAACTTGGTAATATTATTTGTGAATAGTGGGACTTCACAAAATTTAACTTATATACTAGTTATCTACTCATGTGTTTCTCTGTAAAACCATTAATATATTTTTTTTAATGTTACATTTGTATAAGGAGTTGGGAGGAGATATATCAGGTACATTTAGGTCACCACCATCCTAACCTGGAAGTCATCAATAACTTTGTTCTGGCCTCTTTTATTCTAGGAATGGGGTCTCTAATCTCAAAGGAGCACAAATACAGAGGCAGCCAGTCCCTGTTGCAGAAGACATTGGAACTAGGAAGAGGCAGAATCTATGTGTATGTGGCTCTGGTTAATCTCTGCTCTCATAGAGCTTATATTGATATTATTAGGAGAAATGAGCAATAAATGGATAAATACTACAAAGTTCAGTGGGAATAGGTGTTACAAAGAAACACAAAGTAGGCTAAGGGAGTGTAAGGAGAGGGGTATGATGATGGAATGCTAGACATATGGCCATGGAAAGTCTCTCTAGAGGGGGCATTTAAGTAGTGACCTGAAAAAAGGGGACATGTCATGACGTGTTCAGGAGAATTGATGTTCCCAAAAGGGATGAGTTGGTCAAAGTTTCTGAGGTGGAATGTCTTGGCTGGTTCAAAGGACAAAAAGAGAATTAATATCGTGATAATGGAATAAATGAGAGCAAAGAACACATAAGAACCTGGTCTAGAGGGGCCCAGAGGCCGCATCATCTAGTAATAAGTTTGAATTCTCCTTAAACATAATGTTACTAAAAAGTTAACTTTGCCACTGAACAAAGACTATGTACAGAAATGTGGTTTTTCAGACTCAAAAGAAAATTGAAAACAGGATATAGTATGGTCTAATTTACCTTGCTTTGTATTTATACATTTGGACTTTCAGAAATTGAAAAATGTCAAAATTGTATTTTACAAATTATTTATCTTAATTAACTCACATTATAATTTGAGGAGCTTCTTTGATCTTATAATTAGGTACTATCCATTTGCTGCTACAGCTAACTATATTCTGTGTTATTGTTAATGGATTTCTATAAAGTCAATAGAAATGTTTAGGCAAAGACTCCAATGTACTGAGGATGCTTATTATTAAAAGTAACCTCTATAATTAAATATTTTGTGAACCAAAATCCAGCACCCCTTAAAATAATAAACATTATATATGACAAACCCACAACAAACAACCTACTAAAGGGGTAAAGTTAGAAGTGTTCCCCTAATAACTGGAAGAAGACAAGATTGCCCACTTTCAACATTTCTTTTAAAAATAGTATTGGAAGTCCTAGCTAGAGCAATCAGGCAAGAAGAAATGAATGACATCCAAATTGCAAAAGAGAAGGTCAAACTATCCATATTTGATAATGTTGTCATCTTTCATCTAGAAAAGCCTAAAGAATCCACTAAAAAAATGGACATGATAAGTGAATTTCAGTAAAGCATCAGTTTATAAAACTAATGTACACAAATCAGTGGGATTTCTGTATACTAATAACATCCAATTTGATAATCAAATCAACAACTCAACACCATTTACAGCTCCAAAGAAAATAAAATACCTAGGAATATACTTAATAAAGGAAGTGAATAATCTCTATAAGGAGAACCACAAAAGAAAGAAATCATAGATGACATACAAATGTAACTATATCCCACGTTCAGAGACTAGAAGAATCAACATTGTTAAATGTCCATACTACCCAAAGTGATTTACAGATTAATGCAATTCTCATCAAAATACCAATGATATTAGTCACAAAATTAGAAAAAAGACCCTAATTTTCTTATGGATTCACAGAAGACCCCAAACAAAAAGAACAAATCTGGAAGCACAAGATTGACTTCAAATTATACTACCAGGCTATTGTAACCCAAAGAGCATGGTACTGTTAATAAAAATACATGCAAAGACTAATGGAATGGAATAAAGAACTCAGAAATAAAACCATATACTTACAACCAACTTGGACAGAGCAGATACAAACATATATTGGGGAACAGATGCCCTATTCAGTAAATGGTGCTGGACAAATTGGAGAGCCACATGCAGAGGGATGAAACTGGATTTCTATCTCTAAGTGTACACAAAAATTAACTCATGTTGAATTAAAAGGTTAAATGTCTTACCTGACACCATAAAAATTCCAGAAGAAAACTTAAGAAAAACTCTTCTGGATATTGGCCTAGTGAAATATTTATGATTCAGATCATAAATACAACACAAACAAAAATAAATAAATGGAACTTAAAAGTAAACTAAAGTTTTTCTATGCAGCAAAACATAATAATCAACAGAGTATACAGACAATTTATAGAATGGGAGAAAATATTTGTAAACCATAATCTGAAAAAAGATTAATATCCAGAATCTACAGGGAATGCAAATAACCAGCAAGGAAAAAAAGAATAACCCCATCAAAAAGTGGGCATACAAAAGAATGTATACAAATGGCCCACAAATATAAAAAAAGACTAATATCACTAATTATCAGAGAAATACAAATTAAAACCACAACAAGATACCACATACCCCTCTCAGAATGGCCATTCTCAAAAAGTCAATAACCAATAGGTGTTGGTGCAGGTGTGGTGAGAAGGAAACACTTATTCGCTGTTAGTAGGAATGTAAATTAGTACAACCTCAATGGAAAGCTGTATAGACATTCCTCATAGAACCAAAAGAAGACTTACCAATTGATCTAACAGTGTCACTACTGGATATCTACCCAAAGGAGAAGAAGGCATCATATCAAAATGACACATGCACTCACATGTTCATTGCAGCACAATTCACATTTGTAAAGATATGGAATCAATGTAAGTTCTCATCAACTAAGAATGGATAAAGAAAATGAGAGGTGCACACCCACACTTATACACACATCATGGAATACTATTCAGCCATGAAAAATAATGCAGTGATGTCTTTCAAAGCAACTCAGATGGAACTGTAAGTCACTATCCTATGTGAGATGTCTCAGGAATGGAAAAATAAATACTTAATTTTCTCTCTTACAAGTGAGAGCTGAAAGATGGCTATACGTGGTCACACAGAGAAGAATGAGGTTCTTTGGAAACTCAGAAAGTAGAAGGGTGGGAAGACAATGAGAATTCAAAAATTACCTATGAGGTACAATGTATAATATTTACATAATGGGCACAGTAAACACCCTGACTTCACCACTACAGAATTCATCCAGGTAACAGAAAATTGCTTGTATTCCCTAAATCTATTGAAAATAAAAAAAAAAAAATCAAAATGTTGTAAAAGAATCCTTCCACCCTTTTGGGTTATCATTTCTGGTTATCAGAAATTTATTGATGAATTAATTTTGAGTACTTAATGTTTTGCACATATTAACAAAATACAGTGTCTGTGTCAGCATGTGCCTCCTTGGTCTTCTGAAAAATGTCAGTATCTGCAGTATTAAATTATGTAGTAATGATAAATATTCAAAAAGAAAGGGCATGAAAAGAACATTATAAAGGTTAATGAAAATGATAAAAATACCTAGTGAAAACTCACTAGGAAGAGCTAATTTTGTTCAAGTCACAAAATTGCTTAAAGTGATTAGATAAAATTAAAATCAACTAAATCCTGAAAACGCAGCCAAGAAATACAGTAAATAAGTATAACAGCTAAACTTTCTTGATGTAATGTTGCCACAGTGAAGCAGAACAATTAAACTAAAAAAAGTGTATTTATCAACAGTGTATTTATCAAGTGTATTTATCAATCAGAACCTTGAAGAAATATATTGGATAAATTCAGCCGATAGCTATAAAGGCAATCAAGTGAATTCCAATATGAGAAATTGTGTGCATAACATAAACTCTTAACACCTTCTCTGACGTTTTGACGTGTGAGAAATATTTTTTACAACAGACAGAAGGAGAGAGAAAGTCACTTTCAGGAGTCACTTTGTTAGTTCCATCAATAATTTTAAATATTCAATAGATTTTAAAAGAGAACCCAACAAAACAACACACACTATACACACACAAATAATGGGATCATTTGTTTTCCTCTTCTCTTTATTTTCAAAGGAGATTTTGGTAGATATTTGGTAGAGTTTTGAATCAAGACAAATGGAAAGTTAGGGGTATGATTCTGGGCCTATGGGTCTATTTTTCATGAAAAGATATATTATTCACACATTCACCACTATAGAAACAAACATGCTTTTCCCTTTTCTCAGGACCCCCTAAGTAAAGAGAAGTATCTTCACTATAATTGGACAACATGAAGTCACTGCTACCCAATTACAAACAAATGTTTCAGAGGAAAATTTAATTCTTTTTTCATACAAATTCACTGTGACTCATAATCAAGAAAATGCAAATTAAAACCAGAATGAGACACTAGGTTACACATAGCAGACCAGTACAAATTAAAAAATCTGACAATAATACACAGTATTGGAAAAAACATGGTACAAAGGAAACCTCAGACACTAGCTTTGGGAGCATAAATTGGTACAAGCACTTTTAACGCTAAGATCCCAAAATCTCACTCAGAAATACATTCCCTGAAAAAACTCAGACACATGTGTACCAGGAGCCCTATAAAAAATTACTCATGTCCTCATTTTTTGTCATAGCAAAACTGTGGAAGCAATTTAAACTTCCCTGAATGGGAGAGCTGGAGAAAGGATAGCTACATTGTGATACATGGGTGCATGGGAACACTGTAACTGCCAAAAGGAATCCACACAACTGTACCCATCAACAATGAAGCTTCTGAAGAGCATAATGCTCAGAGGAAGAAGCAAGTCTCCAAAGAATATATTCCGGATGATTCTACTTTCATAAAAGTAAAAATAAAAACAGAAAAAGAAAATAATGTGTTGCTCAGAAACATACCTACGTGGTAAAGCTATAAAGTAAAACAAAGGAAGGCTCAGGGTGGTGGTTTACTTCCACAGATGTGTGTCGCAGTCAATCAGTGAAGAACGTAATAGTCTCCCTTCCAGGCAGAAAGGCGTTTATTTATTTGAACAGTGCATTTACATGCTACAGAGTATCTCTAAGAGATTATACAACTGTAAATATTTTATAGAAAATATACAGAGTATGATTATTTATTCTGGTATCTGGTGCTTGTTGTGAATCTATGAATGCAACATATTTGGGATAGGTTTGGAGATCTGGGGGGAAGATATAGTACTGACCAATCTGAAAGGTTACTACATGGAGCCGTGCCTGTGGCTAAGTGGGTAGGGTGCCAGCCCCACATACCAAGGGTGGCGGGTTCAAAAAATAGTCAGGCATTATGGCAGGTGCCTGTAGTCCCAGCTACTCGGGAGGCTGAGGCAACAGAATCACTTAAGCCCAAGAGTTTGAGGTTGCTTTGAGCTGTGATGCTACAGCACTCTACCAACAACAACAGTGAGACTGTCTCCAAAAAAAAGTTTATTACATGATTTAGGTATGTAAATTCTATTTGACTTCAGTTTACTTTCTTAGTTATAGAGAGATAATTTTGCAACACCGATGATGACTAACTCTTGAATCAATAAATGTATATGTATGTTTGTGTGTGGGGTGTGCATTTACTCCTGAATCCAATGACCATGAAAATGGTTTGGGGTTTTGCCAAGTTCCTAAATCTTTTAAGTTAGAATGATTCAGACAGGAAAAATGTGCTCCCAAATCACAAAAGTAATAATTCTTAGTCTAGAATTAAAAGAGAAGATATCACACATGTCTTGTTATTCATGGGTAGTTCCGAGTACATGTATATTTACTGTTTTAAAGAATCATTTGATTCAAACATGTGCCTTGTTCGCTCTCTTATTTTGTTATTATAAGTTTGAACTCCATGTGTTATTATGTCTTACTCACACAATAGCCATAGTTCAGAAAAGAGAAAACTGCCTCAGGGCACACAGGGACCACCTCTGACTAATTCTGTAGGTTTGGGTTAAGTCAAGAGATTTTCATTTCACCAAACGCCCTGTTGCTTTCAATGTGGTATGATTAACGTTTCCCTGCATGTTGAGAAACCGTCCTGAGAGACTATGACTCAGCAGGTCAAACTCTATAACCCCCTGCTCAGAAGGAGACCCACATCTTCACCAATGGGGTTCAACCCTTGAAACATGAAGACAGTTCTTGCCACACAGAAGGCGGTGTTTCCCTCTCACAACTTCTTAATAAACATTTCTTTACCATTATCTTAACTGAATTATCTCATGAGTGACAAAACAAACACCATATATATTTGCTATTGCATTGGGACTAACTGAAGAGCAGACATCTGCACAGAGGGAAGTGACACTCAGTGGAAATCAAGAGAGAGAGAGTGGTGGGGGGTAGGAGGAGGGAGGAGAGGAATAAACCAACCTAATGGATGACATGAAAACTATTTGGGTGCTGGGCATACCTATAGTTGACTTAAACATTACAAAAATGATCCATGTAACCTAAAACATTTGTACCCTCTTAATATTTTAAAATAAAAAAATAAATGAACACTTCTCAGCTTTTACTAGAAGGAATAACCCCTAGGCTTAACCCTCAACTCCATGCCCCAAACAGAAAGGTAGATAAAGTTTCTCCTAAAATTTTAGATTCAGCACCTGGAAGACATTTATATACCAACTAAACCTGGTTCCCATTGGAACCATTTGGATACGTGTGCATGGCCATGTATCCAAAGTATCTCATCTTAATCTCTATGATCTGATAGTTCTGATCCTAAGTTTTCTGGCAGATAAAGTATATCTTTTTGAACTAATTTTTGCTCATTTATTTCTTCTCTTTTAATTTTCTCTTTCTTCTTTTTATTCTGTTAACTTCCCTTTTATTTCTGTGGCTTCTTTCACACTTCAATCCTCCTCTGGTTTTATATCAGTCTTTTCACTTAGTAAGCAATAAGCAATAATTGCTGTTGGCTATTGTTATGGTCATATCTTTCTGTTCTCTAGGTGAGAACAGAATCTCTGTCATTTTTTCAGAATCTTCTTTGTACTCCTGGTTGGCCCTTCACTCCCTCCTACTGTTCTTTCATTTCTAATTTGATCAACTTTGGGGTGAATCTCTGAGCCCCCTCCTTGACAAAACAGTGTCATCAGACTTGTAACAAAATGCAGTGTTCTGAATTTACTCAAAGGGATCAAAGTTTAGGGTGTGCAAAATTTTTAAATTCTATGTTTAATAATTCTACCATTAAAAATGTGGTATGTACTAGGTATAAACATGGAAAGTACATACTCATCTTTAGAAATATCTTAGGTGAGGGACTAGGTAGCAATAGGAATTAGGTAAAATGAGACTCAATATAGAATTGTTTGTTAGTAACATTTGGTTGTGGGTAACATCATGAATTACAAAATTAACTTAAGGTTATATTTCATGCTATGAAATACCTAGTTATACCTCTGCTGTTACTCTGATGTTACTAAGCATGGAATCAACATGCTTCACATAGCAAAAGTTATACAACACATCTAACAGCTGACAGACTACTAAAATAGATCGGAATTTCATACTGTACCTTAAAATCCACTGTGAAATTAAGAAAAAATTATAAAAGTTCACAAAAATGCTTAAAATTTATAGCAAATTATTTTACCACTCAATTTAATATTAGACGATTATTCGGGCTTCAAAATAGTCTTTCTTCAATCTACAAGCAGTATTTTGCTAGAAAAGGCTCTCAAGTATATTCGTTGTCTCTGCGGAATCTAGATGAGAATGAACAAATATGTTGGCACAGCCTTTTCCTGACCAACAATCCTGGGAGTAACTATTTGTCATTGTAGCTTGAGCAAGTGTGACGTGTATGCTTGCTGTAAGAAATTAGTCATTGCACACTAACTTTAAGTGTAAAATACCTACATTGGAATTTCCACCAAGTCTTTTATTTATACAAACTTTAAATGCATTTCCATTATTCAAGTCCATTCTGATTAGAAATTGTCACACTTTTATCCTTTTAAAATTATTACTGGTCCCAGGTTTATTTTATTATTATTTTTTCCATTTTAAGCTCCTTGAGATAAAGAAAGTGTGTTGTAAAATATGGGCTTGTCTTGCTACGTCCAAACATATCAGACAATTGTGTGACAAGCCGAATGTAGACTAATTCTTAAAACAAAATATGGTTTTTGTTAGGACGTTGTAATTTATGTTCTGCTTTACTATTCACACCCTATTGGATAGTAACTACATCAAAGGGAGAAAGTTCAAGAAGAAGAGTTAAAGGACAGGAAAAACTAGTGATAAGACACAGCCATTTCATAATTTTTTTTTTTTTTTTTTTGAGCACTATTTCCTCTAGGACAGGGTTGTTTAATTGAACCTAGTCTGTTGCTTGTGGCTTCAAGTCCAGTTGTTGAAGGACAGTAAAATCACAACTTTGACACGTTTTCTATACATATTTTACCCGAATCTATAAATGCACCGTGACAATTAGTGTTTTCTCCAAGGAAATTATTGCTTTTCTGAATGTATCATGCATGTGGTCCCAACATAATGCCTTAATCATGATATTTGTAGGTGAGGGAATGATTTAATGTTATGTTTTAAAAGAAAGCAATAAGCTTAGCTCTGTGAGTCTCAGTCAAATCTAACTTAGAAAGGAAATCTAACTTAGAAAGGAAAAAGTCCTATTATTCTCATGTGTGTTCTGTTAATTCAGAAGACATATGTTGTGAAAATCCATTATGAGGAAAATCCATAAATTATGATTTTATTTAATCACAAAAATATCTTTTAATTTATAATAGTCCTTTGGCTTTAAGTTTAGAAAACTTCCAAAAGTATATAATGAGGTAAGGCTATTGATGCTTAGCATTCTTTTTAGAATTATCTTTAAATATTTATCAATCAGTTTTTGAAAGCTTAATAAATAAGATACTAACAAACATGTAGTAAGTGATTACCTAATATAAGATGTAAAATGTTTTGAAGATTAAACTCAATTTTTATTCCACTGCATATTTTGTTTTGAAGAAGTAGGTTATTATTTTTATTTGTATTTATTTATTTTTTTTAATTGTTGGGGATTCATTGAGGGTACAAGAAACCAGGTTACACTGATTGCATTTGTTAGGTAAAGTCCATTGCATATTTTTAATAAAGACTTGTTTACTTTCTTTCCATTTCATTGCTGAGTTTTTCTCTTTCTATAGACGCTGTTGTGCTGTTGTCCACAAAGGCGATAAGTAATGGAGTGGAGCTTTTGTTGGGAGGCAACAGTTGGCAAGTCTGCCAGTTTCAACAAGAAATGCTGCCAATTTGAGCCATTGTTTGGCCATTTGGGGAAAGGCTTCCCCATTCTGTGTTAAAATACTGAGCAACCTTCTCATTTACCCTAGTTTGAAAAGTCAGTCCTTGGAATTCAGTGAAACTTGAACACTAAGTACATTAGAGAAAGCATCTTTATTAAGATGCTTTTATTTTCCCTTAAGAAGACAGTGAAACAAAAATATTAGGTTGACCTAAGAGAAAATGTTAATGAATTTTTGAATGTTTTTCTTTTAGAAATGGGTAGTGATTCTAACACCTTCAGAATTTCAGCTCTGGCATCCATTGCATACTGGGTACAAAATCATAAAAAGTCAATGCCCGTTTTCCTATAAGGTAGAGACTGAGAGGAAGAAACGTTTGTCCATTCATTTAATTATTTATCAAAGCATTCTTAAGCACCTACTATGTGCAGGCACTTATTTTGTTGCTTTTGATATAGTATTGGAAAAAAGAAGCAGAAATCTTTGCCCTTGTGGAGTTTACATGTAAGTGGGATGAAAAGAAAATGAATAATAACATTAGCAAACACATAAATTAGTAGACGGTTTGGTGTAAGGTCAGAGTGTTAGACACAAAAGGTTGGACAAACTACAATAGATGAAAGAGATACATAATGTTGTATGTATCCTCCAAAGCCACAGTAACAATAAAGGTGTTAGTCTCCTTTATGAGATAACAGAGAACTAGGTGAACAAAGTCTACTTTCAGGGTTGATATAAAAAATTACACATGCAATGGATTTTAAAGAATGTTTGAGTTACTCAAATGTAAACTCTTGTTGGCTTTGGTATATTTATTTGAAGGAAGTAGATTGGAATCTGGTTCATTAAATATGGACATATATTAATTTTTTTATCAAAGGACTTTTCACAGTGATAACACGGACCATAGTACAAGAATTTTTTTTGGAAGGTGAATAATTAAGGAAGTTAACTATTCTGAGGAATTCAGTTAATTAAAAACTTAAGTAATATCTAGGAAAATTATTTTATGGATGTTACTTGTCAGGCTCTTGTAAAGACCTTAAGATTTTCTCATGTCTCATTTGAACGCCTTCCTGTTCTCATTAAGCCAAACATTGTTCACAGCCTATACTTAAGAACATCCCTTTCTGAGACACATTCATTTTGTTTCAAAATTAAAAATTTCTTGCCAACCCTCCCTGTAAACTTTTCCCATTCAGAGCATCATGTAGACGTCACTCAGTTTTATAATAGCTTTTTGATTTGGGGCAGACCATTGAAGAAGGGAGCTGGAAAGATATTGTATACTGTTAACAGTTGTCTGTCCATATCCTGCCTGAAATACCATGATTGTTTATGAAAAGTATCTTTAATAAAGCCGGATTTGGTTTGGCTTGGGAAAAAATGAAAAGTAAAAATTTCTGATATACAACCATCACATTTACAATGGAATTAGATAGAAATAAACATTTCCGGTTAAAATATGAAGGGTCAAAATTATGTTAGAAGTGCTTGAAAAGAAGATATTTCAGAATCTATTAACCAAGGCACATAAAATTATGAGCAAAGTAGAATCATAGGGTTGTTCCTTATTTCAGGTTCTTTTGACAATTCATTGAAAAGTCCAGGTTTATTAAAATAATAAACATATACATATTTGTATATGTGTGTATCTGATTTATTAGACATTAATATATCTGATTTATCATGTTTTGTCATTTTAGAAAACAGCCGAGCTAAAACATTGAATCCTGATCTTATGATAAGATAAAAAATAAAGACGCAGCCAGCAGTATGGATTAAAACTTCACACTTTGATTCGCACTGTCTCTGCATGACATTGAGGTGGAGATGATGCTGTTGATACCAGTGGACTTGTCTGGCATGGACAAGTTCCACTCTTAGCAGAAGGCCTGGCCCATCACAAGTGCATGTTAAACTGAAGACCATGCTGTTTAGCCCTAGCATCCTCTAATAAAAACAATTATATAGTTCTAAGAGTTCAAGTATCAATGTTTTCTGATAGGTTAGAGTGAACAGAAATCAAAATCCTTTCTTCTTCAAATAAATTATACTGCAATATTACCAGATTTAAATTTGGTCAGAGGAATAGCACATTTAGAAGGCCCTATTTAGATGACATAGAGAAAACTGTGCTACTGTTGATCTCCAGAAGCCAAAAGGTATATGGTTTGAAAGAAAGTGAAGGTTAGGCGGCGGTAAAAGAAAGAACTTAGAGGAAGGAGAAGAATACAGAGAGGGAGAGGGGACATTACCAGTTGCAGATTGTACCTACTATGCAGTTTTTCCTAGAGCTCTGCAGTCATGTCTTCTGTTTGATGAAAAGAATCTTATGCCATTCATTTCTAATGTCCTTGTCTGTTTTTGAAGGCTGTCTATAAAAGTATGTAAGGTGGCTGGACTATACAGACACACACAGATAATTTACCTCATTCTACTAAGTGTCATGTGAATAAATTGGAATACAGATTATTAAATCGAGAGTCCTAGAACTCTTAACGCATCCATCAAAAAGGCAGATGCCATGAATTCATCTAGCCAAATGTAAAACGTGAGTAGTTTGTTTATAGTTTTCACTTCATTCCCTTTCTTTTCTTTTTTTCAAGGCACAAATTTTATTAACATGTATGCCAATACACTCAGGAGACACCCAGGAAAATTAGTCTATCTCCTAATGCCTTCATTACATTCTCTGCTTAATGATGGGTATTCATTTAATAAGAAAATGGGATCAAAGTAATACTCATTTATAAAATTTATGAAATTAGTAGTTGGATAGAAAATTGTATCTTAATTTTGGCTGATAAAATCAAACCTGTGTGTTCATGAACACGTGACTTCAGGAGATTCCCCCATGTGACTTAGGAGAGGGCTAAAGAATCCTGTTGCTATTTAACTGGATCATGGCTATTTAATACACCAAATGATATCTCAGATTTCACTATGATTTATGAGAAAAGTAACTGAACTCAGGTTAACCAAAAAATGAAGAAGAATTATTTCAGGTTTATATAAAATGTTGTGTTATATTGACATTTTTTGATTAAAAATATGTTCCTTGTTAAAGGGAAACAGACTTCTCTGAAAATGGGGCCCATGTAACAA
>NW_003852590.1:368060-370907 GCF_000181295.1 Otolemur garnettii
ATCATTCACATAATTTATCAAGTCTCTGGTTCCTTTCATATACTTAAATCTGACCGTAGACTCAGTTGATTTTATGTTACAGAGAACTATCATATAGGGAAATAAATAAATTTCTTTATGACAGAAAGTCTGCATTGATATTTTCTTATCAATAAGCATGACAATTTTAGAGTATAATAGTATGAATTATTTCAAAATTCCAGTTATTTTCTCAAATAATGTCTTTACCTAAATGACCTTCAATGTTCATTGCCTAGTGTTTTTCAACAGCAATTTTTAAAAATAAAGATTATAAACCATGTTGTTAGCTTAGTCATAAATATTTAATAAAATCATGTAAAGAAATGAAAATTTTGAGACTACCAATTAAATAGAGATTTGGGGAGTTACTCATTATAAAATATAACATTAGTAAAGTACCTGCTTCTAAGAAAATAATTTGGGTTTAAAAAGGTGTTGCTTTACTTTTTGTTAAGAACCCATGGCTTTGGATTCTTTAATGTGTTGTTTTCCACTTTCTCTCCCAATTATATAATTGCTCTTTAGAAATCACATTCTAAAAATACTTTTCCCATTTCTCCACCTTCAGGGAACTTCGTATATTTAAAGATTGGAGAGAAATAGAAATCAGCCATGAGCCTTTCAAAGAATCACAAATGTAAGAATTAATTAAAGTTTTTATTATATAGAGAAATTTGTGGAAAGATTGAGTTAAAAATGACCCAGGAGTCACTCAGGATGTTTGTAGTCTCCTGCTAAAGTGCCAGATTCTGGGTGAGTAAGCACAGGATGCTTCCATTGAAGGGACTCTTAAAGAGCATAATTTGATTTAAGGAAGAAACTATGCAATTTAAAAATTATGTCAATCAACATAATTTGAAGGCCAATCTGACACTCAACTTTCTCTAGCAACAAACTTGGGATATCTCTATACCAATGACTTTTAAGTAAATACTAGTTTCTTAAATTGTTCAAGAAAGTCTGTACTATTAGAATGAGCATTAACAGATGTTTTATCTCAGCATTTCAGTAAGTATTATCCTGGATTTTTTTAATACATACTTCAATTTTTATGTTTAATTATCTAATATGCTTGTGTGGGTAAACTGTTACATTTTTAAACCACAGATATCTTGATATCTTACCCTTCCCCCAAAAGCTGGTAGAGGAAGACCAGTCAAGATGAAGTATTCTCTTAGCTAAAGATTTTGAAATTAAGAATTATTATAAAATACTCTATATTTTCTCAACTCTAGGTTTTCTTTTTCCCTGTAGCTGATCTCAGATCCAAAAACAGTGGAAACAGTTCAGGGTTAGCAAAAGAAAGATTTAAACACATCTGGCAATAACAAACAATGAAAATTCCATTAGTTCAATAATTAGAGATATATGTATAAATAGAAATGAAAGGTAAATAGAAGGCAAATATAATAGATCCAAAGTGACTACAGCTCTTTTACACTTGGCATTTTGTTCAAAAAAAAAAGGAAGGAAAACCCCAAAACCACCTAAGTAGTTATTCTTTTAGCCCTTTCCTAGAATACTGATTATATAGAAAGTTTAAAGACCCCTCTTGGGGGCAAAATGTTTTCCAGCTGTCAAGATTCAAGCTTGGTTAATAGTAAAGCTAATATTTAAAGGCATTGTTCTCGGATTAAGATATCTGTTCAAAAATATGCCTTTTAATCCATTTAGATTTTTTATTACTTGTTAAATTTAATTTCTTGAATACCCCTGTAAATAATACAATCTAGTAATAACAGATTTTGTATGCATTTTTGGGTAATAGGCTATAGTTTCTCTAATGTGTGAAATAAATGAGAATATATTTCAACATCATTTCAATGCCATTTACTGTAGTGGAAACAGTGTCAAACTGCATGAGAATGCTACTCAGGATAAGTATATTTATTTTGAATAATGCACTTACCCAGCACAGCTCCTAAGGAAATTCTTAGTGAAATATTCTCAGGATGGAATTTGATTTTCTGAGATTCCGCAGAAGAGATTTACCCCCAGGCAAGGTGGAGAAGAGTGAAAGCCTTGCAATAGGATCCTGCAGGCAGGATGAGATCCACTTAGCAGAGCTTGATGGTCCTAAAGCAGGAGGTGACACTCTGCTGGAGAGAGAGGGGTTGTTCTGAGTAGATTGGAAGTGTTGTCAGATTGTAAGTGATCAGCAGCAGAAGGGAAACATCAGAGCTTCCTGTTACATCACTCTGACCCCGCCTGCAGTTAGTGTTAAGTTACTTTCTTTCTCAAATAGCATACCCCAGGAAAGCTGCACTCCTTTCTGATTCTGAGACAAGAGCAAGAAGCAGCCTGAACAGACAGAGATCATAAGCTGTATGAATACATTATTGCTAGAAAAAGCTGGCTTGCTTTCCTCACCTTGACTGAGTTCTGTTAGAACTTGCCAAACAGAGCTGCCTGTGATTTGAAGGAAATCTGCATACAATATTCTGCAGAAAGAATCAAAGGAGTTACTGTTATGTATGTGTATGGGTGAGTGTGTGTGTGTGTGGGGGGGGGTTTGTGTGTGGGTGGGCGTGCACGGGCTGAATTAGTTTACAAACCAGGAAAAATTTTATTTAACATGTCTTTTACAGAAAAGAACCTTCCTCAATTAACTTTGTACATCATAATTAATTCCGTGATTTGACCCATTAATTTGAAGCTCTGACAATCAGATGCTATTCCTTTTCATAATTAGATAAATAAACTATACTCTGTCATTTTATTGATTTATTTTTTCCTTCTTCATGACATAGTGTATGTGTGTCATACAGCAAATCTGTGTGCACAGTGTGTTTTTTGTCATAACATACATTGAAGTACATATGTTAG
>NW_003852590.1:371606-372709 GCF_000181295.1 Otolemur garnettii
GTAAATTAAGAAATATTGTGTTTCTGAAGCAGGGTGCTCCTGTTGACATTTTTATTATCTGGAGTCACGGAAGAAAATTGTTACAGACTCTTTGATTTTAAGACTAATAGCATCAAGGTCAATAAAAAAGACATACGTAAAATAGGATACACATTAATCTCTATTTAAGTTAAGAAAATAATTTATAAGAAACTGAGTTACTCTAATGCAGTTACTAGAAGATAGAAAATAACAAGAAGAATTAAACTGTGATGTTGTAGAATATTGTATTTTGAGATAGGGTTTGGTTTAGCTTTGCTATTGACCTGTACTTCATTTTGAGTTGTTTTCTTAGGCCCATGAGTAGAAAAGTCAAATTATAAAAGTTCCATAAGCAATGAGTCTTTAATCAGAAAATAAATGTGAATCTTCCTAAGTGAAAACTCTACTTAATTCTGATGTGGAACTAGCACACTGTGTAGGAAGTCACTAAGAATGAAATAGGTCTTAGGGTTGGGCCAAGAGGTGAAGAATTTCAGTTCTGTTTCTTACACTTTCTGGCATGATCTTGCCAAAGCTTTTTAGGCTTCGTGGTCCTATCATAAAATTCAGAGCAAAATCAAATAGCAGATTTTAAATGATGATGATACATGTCCTCTCTGGTTCAATGCTGAGGATAATAATATCTAACCCCTACAAACAGACCAATGTGTAGTTTTTAGATTTAATTAAATCATAAAAAACTAAATTTTTTCCTAATAAGTTTGCAACAACTTTATTGTTTTCGTTTCTCTAATGATTCATTGATTTTATTTGTCCAACAATAGTAAAGTCTAGCACGTGTAAAATCCATGCTTTGATCTTATGTCATAAGACACTTAAGCCAATGCTCTTTTTCTTCTATATCAAGTGCTTTGTTTAATGGACTGTCTAATAGAAGTTATAGTATTTATGCTTAAAGTATTGGTTAAGCACATAGGCGGGCCCATGGTTGGAGTCCATGAAGACATATAGGTAATTTCTCATTAATATTATCTACAATCCTTATTTAAAAATAACAGGAAAATTGCATCCCAGCAATTGGATCCTTGAGTTGCCATTTTATAAGATGCAGAAGGAATAAA
>NW_003852590.1:374489-376393 GCF_000181295.1 Otolemur garnettii
ACTAGGAGTGATTAAATCAGAAATGCATTTGGGAAACTCAAATCTCCATTCCCAGAAAAGTTTAAAATAAGGATTATTTCTAGGATAGATTTAGTTGACATTGAAAAAGTGCCTTTTTCAATTCTGAATATGTATTTATTATGAATTTCTTCTGAAGTGCATTTTATTTGCTGAATATTAATCTTGATTGTGAAAATAGAAAGTTTAGTTACATTTGCATTTATGCTTTTGACTTAAGTAGCGTTTGACTAATATACCAAATTCTACATTTCACTTAAATAATTTAAACATTAAGTTCAAAAGATTCCAAATAGTATTAACATACTAGCAAACTAGTACATTATCATCATGCTGATAGAACTTATAAAAGTACTATTAATTTATATATTCTTCTTCAAAAGCTCAATCATGTTTAACATCACTTTGTAAATATAGTGAAGCTTTACATATAAAGGAATGGTGAATAATGTATATGCATATATTAAAGAATAATACAATGTATTTGTCTGGAAAATCTTTTAGCATTGAGAAAGTATCAGCCTTTCTACACTTCGTTGTAAAGACTTGGATATTTGTAGTCTCATTCTGCCATCTAGTGTTAAACATTCTCCAATTATAAAAAGTTGCTCTTTTACTAGAATAAAAATGAAGTCCTCTCTTTTTCTCTATTAAAAAGATCTCAATAACTAGGGAAAATTTCTAAGAAAATCTTCTGAACACTGATGAACTTGTAACTACAGGTAGGTATGATGGTGAACTTCTTATTATAAAATATACAAACTCAAGCTTCATATAAGCTGACGATAGTATGTGCTTCATGAAATAGTAAATTAAAAGGCAACAAATCAGTAAATAAATATTAAAATATTAAAATATTAAAATTTAAAAAAATTACAATTTAAAACACTGTATCATCTTTTCGCTTTCAATTTGTATGTGTGTGTGTGTAATATACACACATAGACGTGATTCAAAGGTAGCCAAGGCTAGGCCAAAGTGGACTGATGTCTATATATCTGATAATGAATATAAATAAGATATTCTAACACTCATAATAGATTGATAAATGTCTCTCACATCTGAAGGCTCTCATTACATCCTATCATGAAAAATCTTTGTTCTACCACTATTTGTTAGGAAAAATGTCAATCACTAATTTTCTATAATTATTCTCTCACTTAATAACATCTGACATTTGAGAGAAAAGATATTTCTTGCATACTAATTACCTCCAAGATCTATCAACATTTATAATTTATATTATCAAAAAGTAATGTTTAGGAACCATAGTCATCCATTGAACATCTATTGATTGCTCATCTACAATGTGTGAAGCGTTTGGACAGATGCCCATAATGTACAATTTGGAAATAGGGACATAGTCCCTATTCTAAAGGAACATATTATTTACCCTCAGTTCGAAATTCAGAAAAAATATACTTGCTTTTGTTCACATTGCTCTATATTCATGTTACTAAGAAGTAATATCTTCAATGATTGAAACAGACCAAGACTATGTAGGTAAAAAGGTGGAATGCAAAGATAACCTACCTCTTGTAGGAAAGCATTTTCTCTGAAGGTATAACTCAAGTGGAATCCAGAAAAAATATGGGGCTTTTCCTAGGTGAGAAAGAAGTCTGTTCCTGGTTTGGCTTCCCATAAGTAGAGCTTGAGAGAAGGATTTGGGTGCAAGTGATTTATTGAGGTTTGCTTCCTTGTCAAAAAAGCAACAAGGGAGGGAAGGAAACAGAATTGGGACGAATGAGGTGAGTCTAAAGTAAATGTAGTCTGAAGTAAATCTGGATTTGACGCAATCCACAGGAGCAGGGCTGTGAAACACAAACTGCAGTCTAGAATTGTCATTCCTTGATGCAAGGACGTCTGTCTTCAGTAGCTATTTATTG
>NW_003852590.1:376843-378254 GCF_000181295.1 Otolemur garnettii
TATCCAGGGAACTGAGGACTCATCTACACACCTGTCCAACCACCACCACTGCTGACACCAGTGTAAGCTACCTGGATGTCTAAGAATTAGACCATTTGGACTCATACCAGTGCCTGTGTATACCTACTGGAAGCCCAAGGACAGGCTCACTGTTGCCACAAGTGGAGCCTGAAGACTGGCTCATGTGGCATTCCTATTCCCAGCAAAATTTCACTAGAGCTTCCATTAAGAACTGTAGCCTGGCCACTGAGAAAGTATCAAACATGACTGATGCTGCTTATACCCAAATAAATCATAGAGACTACTCTACTGCATACACTCTCCTACCCAAACCATACTATAGGTTCATCTTCTGAAAAAATATCTTTTCTACAAAAGCCAATCCAGAAAACTTGGAAGAAGCAACTGTTACATGAGACACACAGATATCAACACAAGACACATGAAAAACAAGGAAATACGACGCCTCCAAAGGAACACTGTAATTCTCCAATGACAGATTAATAAAACTAATGATATTAAAGGAGCTGAGTGAGATAAACGAACACAAATACACAATAAAAAATAAGAAAAATAATTCAGTGTTTGAATGAGAGTCTCACCAAAGATCAATATCATAAAAAAGAACCACATGTAAATCCTGGAAGTTAAGAATTTAATTGATGAAGTCAAAAGTATATTTGAGGGACTTCATAATAAACTAGAGTAAGCAAAAGAAAGAATTTCATAATTTGAAGACTGATTTTCTGAAATAACTCAAAGACAAAAACAATCAACAAACAAAAGAAGTAAAAAAGAATGAGTAAAGCCTATGCATTGTATGGGACACTATACCATAACGAATGTGCAGTGGGGTATCCCCGAAGGTGAGGAGAGAAAAGACAGAAGACCCATTAAATGAAATAATAGCTAAAATTTTCCCAGTCTAGCTGTTGCACAGAAAGCTAAGAGATCCTCAAATAGATGCAATTCAAAACAATGACTTCTCCGCAGCACATTGTAATGAAACTGTCAAAAGTCAAGGACAAGCAGATTCCAAAAACAGCAAGAGAAAAGCATTTAGTCACTACAAGGGAATCTCCATGAGACTAAATAGCAGACTTCTCAATAGGAATCTCAAGAGAGAATGAGATGATGTATTCAAAGCATTGAAAAGAAAAACAACAACAACAACAGCAAAGTTATCCTTGGTAAATGAAGGAGAGGTAAAATCTTTCCCAGCAACAATGGGAGGAATTGATCACCACTAGACTGGCCCTGAAACAAATGCTTAACAGATTCCTAGCCCAGAAGCAAAAGGGTGATATCTGATACGATGAAAACACACACAAAAATAAAACTCAATAGTAAAGCAAACATACAAATGAGAGAACTGATTCAAATGGTACTACTACAGAAAAGCACCAAGATG
>NW_003852590.1:380223-381718 GCF_000181295.1 Otolemur garnettii
CAATACAATAGTAGTTTGTTTGGGCTTTCAATAATCCACTTTTAGTATTGGACAGATAATCAGGACATAAAATCAATGCAGTTCAGACTTGGCTCTGAACTGCATTTTTCCCGTATGTATGCAATAGATATATGCAGAACACTAATCCAACAGCTTTAGAATACATGTTCTCATCAGCACACAGATCAGTCTCCATGATAGACCTTATGTTAGGCCACACGCCAAGTCTGAAAAAATTAAAAAACATTAAAAGTATACTAAGTGTACCTCAGACAAAAATGGAATACAACTAGTGATCAAAAATTAGAGGAACATTGGAAATTTCTATGTACAAATACATATAAATGAAACAACATGTTCCTGAATGATCAATGGGTTAATGAAAAAATTAAGAAGGAATTAGAATAACTTCTTGAATATACAAACACAGCATACTGAAACCTTTGAGATACAGTAAAAGCAGTGTGAAGAGGGGAGTTTAGAGCAATAAATGGCTATATTAAAATACTAGAAAAAATTCAAATAAATTATCTAATGTACTTCTAGCAACCAGAAAAGCAAGAAACAGAGGCTGGGAACGGGCCAGTGTGCTGGGGTATGTGTGTGTGGGGGGGTGGTGGTGGTGGGGGGAAGTGAAGAGAGGTTAGTTAACAGGTATAAGCAACTAGTTAAATACAAGAAGGAATAAGCTGCAGTTTTGAAGAGTAAAATAGGGGTAACTATGGTTTACAACAACATACTGTATTACATATTTCAATATAGCTAGAAGAGGATTTGAAATATTTCAAACACATAAAGTAAAAGATGCCCTAAATGACCTGAATTGGTCATTAAACATGCTACCTATGTAACAAAATACCACACGCACCCAAAACAAATGTATAAATATTGTACACCAATTCAAAAAGAGTGTGTGGAAGGGCTCCAAACGAGACTCTACCCAAAGACTGCTGCAATTAAATAGAACTTGTTTCAGCACTCTACATGGACTCTTACTGGAACTTAGAGACCAGTGAGCAAGAAGAGAGCCCCATGTGAATACATGAGGACATGGAATTAGGGGTAAGAAATATACATTGGGGTAAGAAATTTGTATTATACTCTGTGTGCAATGGGTCATACCATCCAAAGCATGTTTTAAAAGCATGCTCTGTTCTAGTGAGTCTGAGTGAGGCTGGGGTAGGGAGAAAAGTAAAACAAACTTTTCCTATGTTTTTATGTATTTCTGCAAGGGAGTAGTTTATTTAGTGTGCAGTGCTGACCATGGTCCTATATATATGATATCCATAAAATTCATTTCCCATGGTATTTTTGAATATTCAGAAAATAAAAATACTACAGTTGGAGGACTCTTTACTTATCCGCTTAAAGAATTTATATTCCTTTTAAAGGATTATTTATAATAAAGCATACAAATTCAGTTTGGGGTTATATGTATTAATTATTTTCTATTCATATGTTACTTAGTGATGGGATGCATTCTGAGAAAACTGTT
>NW_003852590.1:382347-384818 GCF_000181295.1 Otolemur garnettii
ACAAACATTGGGCCAGCCTTAAACATGGTCAGGATCAACACTATCACTGTCTTCCACCTCCACATTTTGTCCCACTGGAAGGTGTTTCAAGGGCAATAACACGATAGAGCTCTTGTCTCCTATGATCACAATGCCTTCTTCTGAAAATACTTACTGAGGCTGTTTTACAGTTAACTTTTCTTTTTAATAAGTAAAAGCAGGACCCTCTAAAATAATAATAAAAAGTATTGTATAACAAAGTGCCCATCAACCTATGAATGGATTAACAAATTGTGGTATGTACACTATGGAATATTATGCAGCCATAAAAAGATGGAGACTTTACCTCTTTTATGTTTACAGGGATAGAGCTGAAACATATTCTTCTTAGTAAAATATCTCAAGAATGGAAGAAAAGGTATACAATGTACTGAGTACTATTATGAAACCAACATATAATCACCCACACTTTCATATTAATGATAAAACACAATTATAGTCCAGAAAAAAGGAGAGAAGAGGAGGGAGAGGGGAGGGAAGTGGGGTGGCTAGGTATAGGGAGGGTAATCAGTGGGACCTCACCTATTGTGTATATTGCAAGGTTACATGTGAAATCTATTAAGAGTAGAGTATAAATGTCTTAACACAACAATTAAGTAAGTGAGGTGAAGGCTATGTTAACCAGTTTGATGTAAGCATTCCAAACTGTATATAAAATCAGCACATTGTACCCCATAAATGGAGTAATGTACATAGTTATGAACTAACAAAAAATACATAAACCTGTAACATAGTCATTTTTTATCACTATTAAGCATTATTTACTGTACATAATTGTATGTTCTATACTTTTATATAATAGAAAAGTGTGGTAGCTTCATTTATACCAGCATCATCACAGACATGTGAATAACGTGTTGTATTATGATGTTAGGGACAGTGACGCATCACTAGGCAATAGAAAAATTTCCCCCCGGTAAAAACCAAGGGACCACTGTCATATATTCAATCCATCGTTGATTGAAACATTATTATCTGGGCAATAACAGTATTTTCAAGTCCTTAACAGTCTCTAGTAGCAGCGCTGGGTCTCCGTTTTATTTTAGGGAACAGTGAAGTAGAAAGTACCATCGTCGACACTGGCATTTTTTTCCAGAAATATGCAATATAACCTTTTTATATGTTATTAAATTACATGAAAATTTTATTTCCAATTCCTAAATAAATCCATAGAATCTTAGTACATTTACAGAACTGGAATTCAGTAGAACCTGGAACTTGAAACTTAAGTTGTGTACATATTAAACCTCTCCTCCTTCACAACATGTTAGGCTCCATTTTCCATTATTTACTAAATATTTAATCTGGTAAACTCTTTCAGATATTTTTGGAAGAAAAGTATATGGACAGTAAGTGAAATTATGCCAGCTATTGGGGCTTCAGTTAGATAATTCCATTGAGCAAAAGAAAATTTGTGAGTATTAGACAGATAGGAAGGAAAATGTTCAGCAAGTTTCCATTAGGACATCAACCATCGCGTGGTTATTTTTCTATTTTGCATCCTGGGTTCTGCCTAGGTCATGCATCTCCACTATTATTCACATTTGAACAATAATGCAGGTTTCTCAATATTTGGGAAGATGATATGGTAGTGATAGTGCACCTTTTGTAAATATTTTAAATTTCTTAGAAATATGTGTATAAGACACAGCTCAGTATTTAAAGATCAGTTTTATATGGGATTGTTAGTGAATGAAAAGAATGGTTCACTGACTTTTACCTTTTTAAACCACATTATAGAAATTTTCATATTAAAATAATATTTGTGCCACTTTGGCAATTATCTCAAAAGCAAATCATTACAAAATGTAAAACATTCTCTAATATATATATATATTTTCATTCTGCTCAATATTGTTCATCGTGAAACTGCTTCATATTTCTGGTCATCTCTCATTTTATAAAATGACCTTCGTAGAAAAAAAAAATGCCTAAAACTGCCTACTTTAGCTTTCGATAGCCTCTCTTATTTAAATAGTTGTGGCAGGTCAGAGACAACATTCTAAAACTCTGAAATATTAAATATTCATTAAATTGTTATGCCAGTCACTACACCAATTTATCGAATCCTTATGAGCTTCAAACTCTATGGCAAGCTCTCTACATGGGTGCTGTCGTTACCCACACAATCATTTCACAAGCAGGCGTCTTCAAACTACCGCCCGGCCCACGGGCCGCATGCAGCCCGCGTAGGACATTTATCCGGCCCACCGGGTGTTTGTTTTTTTTTTTGCCACTGCGGCCTGTCCTGCTTAGCAGCCAGCTTGTCCCAGGCCCAGTTCGGCCCTCCAACAGTCTGAGGGACAGTGAACTGGTCCCTTGGTTCATGATCCTGAAAAAGTTTAAAAAGTTTGGCTTGGCGCCTGTGGCTCAAGTGGCTGGGGCGCCAGCCATGTGCACCCAAGGTGGCGGGTTTGAATCTAGCCCGGGCT
>NW_003852590.1:385298-386664 GCF_000181295.1 Otolemur garnettii
GTATGTTTGTGTGAGGGAGAAAAACAAAAGGAATACGTAAAGAGCTAGATAAAAAGTTTCATAACATGTAAAGTACTTAGATTTGCGATTTTAAAGATTTTTCTCATTGAATAGTGGCAGATATTTTGAGTAAAATACGGTAATTGTCTTCATCTCTGTAGTAACAATTCCTTGGCAAGCTGTAGCATTAGGTAGCTCACAGCTGTTCACATTTTGGAGCTCCCTGGAAATTTCCCTAGAATGATTTATAAATTTTGCAGAACATTGTGTTGAGAGTGGGGAATATGTTAAAAAAAGAAAGCCTATTGGAAAGTCAAAGTTCTTGCTTTCTGATTCCAAAAATGAGCTAAAAAGAAGGAAGTAGCAGTTTCCTCTGGCTTCTAACTTGAGAACACCTGCAGTTTAGAAACAAGAGTCCTGTAAATTATGCTTTTCGTGAAAATACAGATGAAAATCCCAAAGGCATTGGAGTTCATAATGAATTGGCTGTCATTTCACAGTTGATGAAGACCACAATATATCAGTCAATATGGTCAACCAGGAATGGGTTGATTTGGCTGCAATTGGTATTTGTTTTTTTTTTAAAATTTTTAAGAATAAATTGTGTACTAAAATAAAAGATTGTTGAATTAAAAAAATCTAGTTCTAGCTAATTATTCTTAACCACATTTAGCTAACTCTTTTAAAAATGATTATGAGCCTAAAATACTTTCAAAATTGTTTCAAAACTTTTCATGATCCTGAAATACATTTATAACTTAATGTAAATTAGACACACATAGTATTTCCTGGAGCATAAATATTATTGAATGAGGGAAAAAAAGTTAATGATTATGGAAAATGTATGTTAGTTGTAAACAGAACCCCAAAGTTAAGGCTTTCAGAATCCTCTAAAGGAAGTTGAGCCGCCTGTAAAGTAGTAACTTGGAAGCGTCTCATAAAATCTTTTGACGAGAATTTATTTGGCACTAAAAAGGGAAATTTACAGGTACTGTCAGTTTGGCCATGACAACCTACCTCAGCATAGGATAGTTTTGAAGGAGTCTGGAAGACTGCTTATAAAGGACAATCTTTTTTCTAGAAGAAACATGGATATTACCAACAGTAGAGCCTGTGCATACTGATTTTTGTTTTTAACTCACAGAGCATCTCAACATTTTTTCCTTACCCTTTGTTGGAATTAAATGCTTTGAAATAGAAAATATTCTCACCAAATCTTAATATGCCCCAAACTGGAAAAACATCTACATAGAGACAGTCTAGTCCAAAACAATCATTCTAAATATAAGTAAATGTTGGGCTAGAAAAATTAGATGTCAAATAAATTCATCCACAAAGTTACTTGTAGTTTTGGCACAAGGAACAC
>NW_003852590.1:388024-398768 GCF_000181295.1 Otolemur garnettii
CTATCATTCTTATGTGGCTTAGTTATTGATTCAACCATTTTAAAATTTATATTTTATTCATTACAGATTTTTTTTCATCTAATTAATATTTTTTAAAAATATTGCATTCTAATATTATATTTATCTAGGTTACTAAGATTTGTTTATGCCCTCTTAAATTTTGTATCTGAGGCCATTGCCTCACTTGCCTTAATCAAGTCCCAGGCCTGCCTGCCAGCTCCCAAGTTTCAGATGGTGTTTATACCATCCGTATGCCTGGGAGTGGACTTGTGAATCAACATCGTAAATCAATAGTGTTATTTTTCTAAACGTGATTTTTGGGTCAAGGTTGGCCCTAAGACACTTGGGTCAATGAGCATAAATCTGGGACTTTAATTTGAGTTTTTGAGGCAAGAAAATTCAAATTTTCTAGAAGACTTTACCCAAAGTAGATATAAACCTCAAATTTTAGAAATTATCTTGAAATCCTGTGAGATTAGAAAATAAAGGCAAAATATATTGGGTAACAAAATCAAGCAACTAGATGGTCTGAGTTATAAAAACTTTATATGAACCATGGAATCCATCCATATTAAAGCCAATGCCTCTGGCCTTTGTAGTTTTGTTACTCAGGTATGGGTATTTGTTATTCAAACATGAAATAATTGGTAGAAATAAATATGTAGCAGAGTAAATGTAGAATGTATAAATCATTAAGGCATAGCGTACTGATTTGCTTGACAAATATAAAATCATGATATCTGGATGTGTACTAGTAATTAAGAGAGAAATTAGCAAATTCCAGCTTAAGGTCTCTCTATCTTTGAGATAACATGGAGCACTAACTTTGTTTTTATATACCAAAACATTTCTTGAGTACATCAATCAGACTTTATGATTTGGAATACTATACTTTACTTCTCATAATGTAAAAAATAAAATTATTAGAGAAGTTTAAGCTGTTAATTTTGAATACAGAGAATAAACAAAGTAGGTAAATACACATACATACCATACAATGTAATTTTACATAAAATTCACAGTTAGATGCATTAGATTATGCATAATAAAGGAAGACGATACCATCAAAACTTATTATTTCAAAACATAGATTAAAAAATTATTCACATGCATTATACATTGCAAATCGTTTCAGTGTGTCTTTAAGTGATGAACCAATGAACTCACTAATTATTGCTGGAGAAAGCAATTACTCAACACACCAATATGCTGTTTGTGTATCCTTGGTGGCAACTTGCCATTTGACCTAAGGAGACTTTTCCATGCAATAGAGTAAGAGTCTTTGATTTCTAAAAATCTCTAACTTTACAGCAAAGGCTAAATTAAGGCAATTATGCACTGAACATTTTAAAATATGATATTACATTTTCCTCAAAATGAACAAACTGACATTATTTTGTAATTATATTCTTTTTTTATGCCACAGTTGAAAGTGAGTTATAATTATATGTTAGGACTTTTCATACTCCATCTTGAAACAAATGATCTGTAGCTGACAGCAGCTGTACCCTGATGTCAGATGAATGGCCTGGAGGGGGTCAGATTTTTAAATAGGAAATCAGCAAATTAAGCTGAATAATTCAAATTGTATTCAGTCAACAGTGACTACTTGTAACCAGATTGAAGTCAGGAAGGAACATATGGTAGGTAGATCCAGAAATATATATCAAAGTTAAATTGTGGGGGTGAGGGTTGCATGGTTTAAGTACTAACTAATGAGTCTTTGGGGGATTTTGAGTAGTGGAGAAATACATGAAATTTTGAGAAATAACTCAGTAAATACTTAAAGGGTACAGTAAAGAATAAAAACCCTGGGTGTTGGATGAATCTTTTGAAAAAGGAAATAAGAGGATGTAGAGACGGGCAGTGCCTGTGGCTCAAAGGGGTAGGGCGCCAGCCCTACATATCAAAGGTGGCGGGTTTAAACCCAGCCCCAGCCAAAAACTGCAAAAAAAAAAAAAAAAGATTTTAAAAAAAGAGGATGTAAAGACTATGGTATATAAAGGGAAATAAGAAAATATTTGAGTTCACATTTTCAAAGAACAAACAGAATTATAGCTAGAAAGAAGTCATGGAGATAAGCCAAATGGATGAGGTGATAAGTTGTTTCTAAATGACAAGTTCAGATTTAAATATGAATCTTGACGTGAACGCTACAGAAACTTGACACGTCTTAGAGGCTGTTGAGATGCCAGACAGCACACCACTCAGCAGAGAAAGACACAGGTCTGGATCTAGTAAATTAACTCCAGAGAAATGCTAACACTGAGAATGAATGGCACATGGATTTTCTGGTAGAAATCTTCCCTGCTGTTCATTTTTTCTTCTATAGCAAAAACATACTTTTTAGGAGCATGAATTACTAGTTACATGGTGTACAAAGCCTAATGATAAATGAGTAAATGTCAGGAGATTTAAATATTCTTACTATTTTTAGTAAGAGAAAATTTTGTAAATAATAAAATTAGGAAGGACGAATAAAAATTTCATTTTGATTGTCATTAAATGTTTTCTTTTTATAAAGTATCTTCTTTTTTGAGATGTATTTAACACACAATTATTCAATCATCTTGACTGATAGAATGGGATATAGTCAAACAACAAAAAGTTAAACTAATTAAATCAGGCAGGCACAGGATGTAGAGTTGTTCTTTGTTCAAAGAGAATTTGGGTTAATTTTGATGGAAGAACGGTACAAAAGGAGAAAAGGTATGTCTCGGGAGGGAAGCACAAGATAGGATTGTATTATTACTAGTTTTTTAAAAATGAACAATTGAGTGACCTTTATCAGAAGCAGGTGTTGTCACTATTTTAGATGCAAAATCCAAGACATCATTGTCTGTTAATAGATGTATTTCTTTTTTTTCTCTTTCTTTCTTTCTTTCTTTCTTTCTTTCTTTCCTTCCTTCTTTCTTTCTTTCGTCATTCTGTTGCTCCCTCTAGAGTACTGTGGTGTCATACCTCACAGTAATCTTAAACTCTTGGGCTCAAGTGATCCTCCTACTCAGCCTCCTGAGTAGCTGAGACTACAGGCACCCACCACAATGCCTGGCTTACTTTTTTATTTTATTTATTTATTTTTATTATCAGGAAAGGAGCCTCAGTCTTGCTTAGGCTAGCCTTGAATTCCTGAGCTTAAGTGATCCATACCTCATTCTCCCAGAGTACTAGGATTACAGGGTGAGCCACCACACCTGGCCTATAGCTGTATTTCTTATTGTGGTCATGGGCAGTAAAGGAGATCATCACATGCATAATCAGAAAAAATAAGTTCAACGGAAGAAGTGAACAGGTTTGATATAGTCAACAGTGTGATAATTTGTCGTTAAATGACAGCTAGAAAAGGATAGAGAGAATACTAAATTCACATTAGCTAGTTAATAAGTTGTAGACCTAGAGAAAGCATTGTGACAAGATTAGAGAAGAAACTGATGCAAATGTATTAATAACAATTACAATAAGTGTAGGAAATTACTTCATGAACATAGACATGTATAGTATTTAGCAAAGAAAAAATAGAAAGTCAAGTGAAAAATTCCATACAAAATATTGAGTGGAATTAGTGTTCCAGTAACATAATAAATTTATATCTTTTTCACAAAAATTTCTTCATATGTTATTTTTATTGGCTGCTTCTTTCTTTTTCTTTTAGTTTTAATTAGTTCTCCTTTAGATATTCTTTGGATGAAACCTACAAGAGGAAAAGTAACGCATTTAAGTGAAAAAGGTAACACAGTGGAGCACTTTATCTAAAATTTTCTCAAATTATCTTTTAATATATAAAATTAAATATATGATTAACTTCAAACCTTTAATTCACCAATACCTTTGGGCAGGACAAGCTATTTCTGAGGACTCATTTTGCATAGTATGAGTTAGTAAAACTGGATAAGAGTGTGGTTGGTTTTTATTAATATCACGTAGTTCATGTTTAGTTATCAATCTCTGCTCACTTTATTTTAAAATAATACAAATATATGGTTGACAGAATTATAGAAACTTTTTATTTGCACTTAATATTATTTCTATAATATTATAAACATGCTATCATTTTTATACTCAGAAGAAATTAATAAATATATTAAAGTTTTGTGCAGTAAAGGAAAGTATACAGGTATTTTGATAAATCATTTCATATAAATACTGAACATTAACATTGGCCTTGCACTGCTTCTTTTTCTACATAATATGAAGACAGATTAAGTGGAATTACTGTTATATATCCAGCATTATTATCTAAATGTGTTGGAAATAGAACATTTATATAAAAACTCACACTTTGTTTCTCACAATAAAAAGAAGAGGTCCATGATATTTTTAGTAGCTTAAAATTCATTTATAATTTCAGTACAATTGTTATTTCAAGCACTAGTGAATTAATGGCAAGGATATCTTCTATACCTTTTTTACATGTCCTCAGACATGCCTTTTTAGAAGTAAAATTGTTTTCATTTCCTCCACATCCACTGTACTTAAAGCGACGGCATTTCCCAATGACAGAATTGTAGTAGAATCTGTTCTCGTTGGCTTGACACAATCCTCTGTCTGCTGGTGTCCGACACCATGAGGGCCCATAAAATTCTACAAATGCCAAGAAAACATGGTGAGCCATGCGTGACAGTGCATCTGAGGCCTTCATATTATATATTTTTTATAGATTAGCCTTGTGGTATATCTATATAAAAGAGCAATTTGAATAAATAAAAGTCATGTATTTCCAATTAAAAAATGCTTAACTAATTCCTGAGCGTCCACTATAATGAGATCTTTCTCCAATAAATTATAAAGAACTCATTTTCTAAAAGGAAGGATATGACCATACTTTATATGAACAAACTAACTATAATCACTATTCAATAATTTATCTGTTGAAATTTTATTTTATATGTGTCAATATTTACATGTTATTACCATGAATTTCAACTTGGACAAAAATTCTGATGAGGAAAGTTTTTATTCATTGTGTGACAAAAGCACTGAAGTTGGGGAAGTTTAGTCTCTTAGCTATAAAGGTCCTAAGTAATGTAATACAGTACTAATTTAAAGTGCAGGAATTCACATGTAACAAGTTTTACCTTTAAGTTTCAGAGAAGGTATCCAGAAGACGTATTTGACTTACTAATAACATTTTTCTGGTGACCTGAATCATCACTTCTAGATGAGCTAAATGTTTTTGCTAAGGAAGCAATATTGCTAAAGCCAGTAAAATGAAACCCTGGTTTGGACCATACGTGAGCTCATCTGTCAATGGGACCAATGACTTTTAAAACAAAAGAGAAAAATGCAGCTAGAACAATATGAGAAACATTCATATGCTAAAGGCAAAAGAGAAAATTAGTTTTAGCTCCATAGTAGTTTTTAGTTCCTTTGGTAATTCCCGTTACTAGGGGGAAACTCTGCAGTGGTAACATACAAACTGCTCAATGCTAATAAACCAATATTGCAAGTAAGTTGTTGGGTGGTGAGGAATCAGCGTAAGAAAACTCAAGTCTAATGTCTTTGCCAAATGATGAGCTGTGATAACAGTGAATACAGAAGAAGATTTGCTGGATTATTAATATGGGTAGAAAACAGAACTTTGAGAAGTCTAGTCGTCAATGAAGGCAAACAGATTGTGCAGAAAGCAAGAGAAGTCTTTTGGAAAATAAACCCCAGATGAACAGACCATATAAGAGAATGGATAAAATGAATGAAACAGAGAAAAATATGAAAAAAAATTAAAGTGACATAAACATTTTTACTATCTCTTGCCTTCCAATAATTTAAATAAAGGTTAGATTATCCTAATATAATAACTTATCCAGTAAGAGAAAAAACCTCTAGAAAATATGAGGGAGAGTGAAGTGGTGAGAAGAGTTTATAAGAAGAAATGTTAGAAAGGTGATATTCTTGTGCCAAAATTCCAGAATGATAATCACAGAAAGAACACTACACTTTATTCATGCCTCTGACAAGATATATTCATGCTAATTTTGAAATAAACTCTTAGGACCTGTACAATTAAAACGCTTGCTAAAAATCACATAGTCCTTTGTTTTACCTCATCAAATAAGGATGTTATAGTCCATTATTTTAAAATACACGCAATTGTATATATTTGAGGTTTTTAACATAATATTATGGGATACATACAAATATTAATAGTAAAGTGGTTATTATCATGAAGCAGATTAATATGTTGATTATTCTCACATACTTAAAAATTTTCTGTGAAAAAGAGCAGCTAAAATTCACTTATTTAACAAAAATCCCTAACACAATACTATTAACTACAGTCCAGATACTGTACATTAGATCTCCAGACTTATTCATTTTTCATGTCAGCTGCTTTGTGTCCTTTGTCATAATTATGTGCCATAATAAACCAAAGTTAAAATGCCTTTGGTGAGAATGTTTACTAACCATTCTATAAAATGTTGACTTTGACTATCACTAAGACTAGTTTACATGAGAGAATGTTTCTAGTAGTCTAGAAGCATTAGGTTGTATTGTATAAACTTTTCCAATGTATGTGATGTGGATTCTTATCATTTTACAGCCTAGGATGTTAAATTGTTATTAATGGCCATCACCTTTATCTCATGAGCTTCTAAAGTAATCCCCTATGTTCAGAAACAAAAGAGATGCACTAGAAGAAATTGGCCTAATTTGAGAAAACAGAGGAAATTGGTTATTTTTTCTCATCAAGCACTCACAGATGCTTCAAAGTGAATGTGCATGATAAAATGACATACGACTTATACATCAGTTTCACTTCAGCATTTTATACATAAGATCTATCAGCCCTCAGCAGATCATATGCAGATATATGTATGAATGTGTCTGTAAATTGTACGCTCTACCAATGTTTGTTATTATGTCTTAATGGCAATGCCTGACCTAAAGCTTCTTTATTCCAGGTTAGAGTTAATTTTCTGAGAACAGAGAGCAAATTCCTCCTTCTTTTTCCCCATATACAACCTATACTAAACATGGCCCCATAATAAAATCAAGGATTTTTCAAAGTGAGGTCAAGTGTTCCTAGATCACCACGCGAAAACGAGAACCACAGTAGACCTTTGCAGTGGCACTAAAACCATGGAGCATGCACTAC
Source organism: Otolemur garnettii (assembly GCF_000181295.1). Lineage (NCBI taxonomy): Eukaryota > Metazoa > Chordata > Mammalia > Primates > Galagidae > Otolemur > Otolemur garnettii. The sequence goes on from NW_003852590.1 coordinate 395,118, forward strand.
TGACGTGGTGGGAGACGTATCCTCCTACTTTCTGTCTTCTTTGCCAATTCTGCCATCCAACAATGTCTGCCATTGACTAAACCTACTCAGAAGCTAGAGGAAAAGGGTTCCTTATAAAAATGCATAAGGCAAGAAAAGGCAGGGCGCTGGATGGAGAGCAGACAGTTCGCCAGCACAGATGCCAGCAGAGAAAGTTTCACAATCAGTTAAATTATCCAAGGAATCAGGTTGCCACCACCTGACACTCTTTGTGACTTCTGAATTACAGATGTCTGGCGTGCTGCTTCTGACAGCCTGGGATCCAATGTGCAAATGCAATGGCCTCTGTTATAATTCAGTGGTTCTCAACCTTCCAAATGTTGTGACCCTTTAATACAGTTCCTCATGTTGTGGTGACCCCCAGCCATAAAATTATTTTGGTTGCAGATTCCCCTGCCTAGTTAACTCCAGCTCAGCCCTCAGGGCATAAACACAACTTTAGAGGCCTTCCCTGCTGCCCACGATTTCTAACCTGCGGTTCTCAACCTGTGGGTCATGACCACTTTGGGGATCTAATGACCCTTTCACAGGGGTCACCTACCACCATCAGAAAACACATATTTTTTAATAAAACACTTATTTTTGCATGCATGAAGTAGCAACAAAAATAATTTTATGGTTGGGGGTCACCACAACATGAGGAACTGTATTAAAGGGTTGCGGCACTAGGAAGGTTGAGAACCACTGCTGTAATTGAATGTGCCTGTCTGTGACTGAATGATGGCGATTATTGTCTGTCTCACTTTGCTTGCCTTGATTTCAGTCACTGCTTTTACAGATCATTCAACAAGATACAAATGTGACCAGATCAATAAGAAGGTTCCTAACACTAGAAAGAAGGATATTTTGATTATGGTTTAAAATTATAAATAAATCACTAAAAATTTTGTATTATATGTACTTATATATTAGAAGTTTTTTTTAAATGGAATAAATTAGCACAGTGGTTTCGGTGCCGGCCATGTACACTGAGGCTGGCAGGTTCAAACCCGGCCCAGGCCAGCTAAAGCAACAATGACAACTGCAACAAAAAATACCCAGGCATTGTGGCAGGTGCTTGTAGTCCCAGCTACTTGGGAGGCTGAGGCAAGAGAATCACTTAAGCCCTTAAGAGAATCGCTTAAGTTGCTGTGAGCTGTGACACCACGGCATTCTACCCAGGGTGACAGCTTAAGACTCTGTCTCAAAAAACATAAATAAATAAAAATAAGCCTAAAAGATGAAATAAATTATCATTAGTTAGGAAGTCTTTATAAGGCAATTACTCTTCATTATATGAATTTTACCTGATGTGTAACTGAATTCATTTCTCTTTAGATCATTTTAACTCTCAGCACTAAGACTATCACTGGGTTACCATAGCGTCATCCACAGTGGGAGAAAAACAACAAAACAGTCTCTTAAGGATGTTAGTCCCAAGAATTTTTGAGTCCTTGAGTACCTGCTAGTCAAATTTCCAAAGTTAAGGAAATTGAAATGTTTGCACCACATGAGGAGATAAGCTTATTTCCAATTAGTAAATTATTCTAGACAGAGATATGTACTCACCCACTCAAAATCCGGACTTTGATATCTATGGTGAAGGAAAATATAAAGGTTTTAAAGTAATTGCACAAAGTAGTTTTTTAGGGACCTTCTATAATTTCTAAATAATAGTTATTCACAGAAATTTAAATATGCTAAGCAGACACTAACCTGACTTTTGTTCATTTTCCAAAGGGAATTTAATGATCCGGTGTAGTCTGTCTCGTTTCTGCCATTAGCAATAGGTTGGTTGGCTTCCATGTAGAGAGTTTGTGACTGGTTTCAGAATTCAGGATCTGCTTTTTTTCCTATTAGGAACTACCATGATCTAGTGTGACTGCTGAACTGGAAGGTGGCGATCCAAAGTCAGTTTTACAAGGGACATGGTTTATGTAAGTTTACTTGGAAATTTATACAGTAAAGTTTGAATCTTAAACTCCGTATGCACATTTACCATCATATCTTTTCCACTTTTTTTTTTTAATTTCCATTTTTGCTGGCCTATTTAGGGTTTTATTTCACCAAATTAAGTTTTATGAAATAATTCATGACCTATTGAGTTAATTTTCTTGTCTTCTGATGCATGATTTTCCATAAATTATTTTTGTAAAGCTTTGAAAAAATGCAAAAATTTAGTGAATATAAAATAAAATTACTCCATAATTTGATTCCTGCCCTTTAATCGCTATGAATAATATGTTTGTCTCAAATTTGTATGCAATGTATCAGTATACTGTTCTATGATCTTATCACTCTACTTGATAATATTTTGTAGCTATGTCTCCAAATTTTTTATACATATTCCTCATTCTTTTTAATGCATGTATAATATTCTCATGAATTGATTATAGGACATTATTCAATTTATTACTCATGGATATACAGATTAATATTTTTTCAGTTCCACACATGGTTTATGAACATTCTTGAACACTGATTCAGATGCTTCTAGTGGAAATATTTTTAAAATTAGTATTATGTTCTGAGTGATATGGCTCAAGCCTATAATCCCAGCATTTGAGAGGCCGAGGCAGGTGGATTGCCTGAGCTCACGGGTTCAAGACCAGCCTGAGCCAGAGTGACACACCATCTCTAAAAAATAGCCAGGCGTTGTGGTGGGCACCTCTAGTCCTAGCTACATGAGGGACTGAAGCAAGAGAATCACTTGAACCCAAGAGTTTAAGGTTGCTGTGAGCTCAGATGCCATGGCACTCTACCAAGGGTGACCAAGTGAGACAAAAAAAAAAAAAATTATTATGTTAAATCAATATTAATTTATAATTTCATAAATGTTGTGAATTTTCCACTGAAAGTTTGCATAAATTTATACACTTGCAGTGGTATTTAAAAATGCCTAATTTTTTTTTGTTTTACCAAAATATGGACTTTGTTTTAAAACACAGCCATACATCACCTTTTTTCTCCCCTTTCACTAAAAAAAGCAGAAGAGTATTATGTGGGACAAGGAATTGCTTACTGTTCCTCAAATGTTTTGTGAAATATTAGTCCATTGAATCTAAGATGCCATTGATTTTAAGATGGATTATTGTGGCTGGGCATGGTGGCTCATGCCTGTAATTCTAATACTCTGGGAGGCTGAGGCAGATGTATTACTTTAGCTCACAAGTTTGAGAACAGCCTGTCTCTACCAAAGATAGAAAAACTGAGGCAAGAGGATCTCTTGAGGCCAAGAGTTTGAGATTGCTGTAAGCTGTGATGCCACAGCACTCTATCCAGGGTGACAGTTTGATGTTCTGTCTCAAAAAAAAAATGGGTGCCAGTGCTCAGGGATTAGGGTGCTGGCCTCATGCTCTAGGCCTGGTGTATTCAAACTTGGCCCAGGCCTGCTAAACAAAAAAATAGCTAGGTGCTGTGGCAGGCACCTGTAGTCCCACCTACTAGGGAGGCTAAGGCAAAAGAATCACTTGAGTCCAAGAGTTTGACATTGCTGTGAGCTATGACACCATGGCATGCTACTGAGGGTGACAAAGTAAAAAGATGTGGTTGCAAATTTACATTTCTAAAGTAGCCTCAGTCTTCTGTAATTGGTGATAGACAATTTCCTGGGGGGCAAAAAAAAAAAAGAGT
>NW_003852590.1:398788-400975 GCF_000181295.1 Otolemur garnettii
TTCAGTACTTAAAAACAAAGAAAAGAAAAATACCCTTATGCTATTATATGTTATCAGTTATAACCTTAATCATGATTAGAATCATGTTAAAATGTGGGAAAATATGCATCTTAGAACCAATAAAACATTATCATTTATCTTTTCATGCCAACACAGCACACCAAACTCACATACACACACAGACGCATAACAGTCACATATAAATGAAGAGTGCAAATGATCTATGCTCTCCACTGGGCAAAAAGCTAGGAGAATATGCCATCAGTGGAAGAGTGAGTACCACTCAGAGAGGTCTCTGAGGTAGCAAGCTGAGTTGTTGGCTAGGTTACAATTTTAGGAAAGGTTCTTTCATGCTGAGCTTATGCTATACTGTAAGGGCTCCTCTAGCAGCTATTTCCATTTTATACTTTCTTTACTTTGTGATGAATGGAAAAAACACAAAAAGAACAAAGAAATAGTAACATATGCTGGACTACTAACGGTGATTGTACACAGTGAATATGGGCATTGCTCATATTTATTCCTACTTTTCTATTTTTCAAATTGTCAGCTATTATAGTGTTCAAGTCTCATAATAAACTTTTTGAGACTGTCCATGTCCTGGAGTCATAAATAAAGGCTGGAGTTCGAAATCTGCTGATTAGGAATGGGTAATAAACCTCTCTCCCTCTCTGCACTACTCCATTCGTGAATCAGGGATGATTTATGTTAGATTGGCGGGAATTGACATTCCCCATAGAAGTGAAAAGAGGGCAGAGAATGGGAAAATAAGCACTGTGGAGTGTTCAGTGTGTACTGGGCTACTTAGCTGAAGGATAAAACGTAGAAGGTGGGCTGCCAGGAAATCTGAAACTGAAAGATCATGGGGGATAGACTGTGTGAAACTTTATCCAGACTGAGAAACCTCCACACATTATCAAGGAAGGAAAGAAATTGAGTAGCTATTTGGTTAGGTGGATTTCTTTGCCCAGATACCACCTGATCCAAAGACAGAGTGCACAAAGTCATCTTCCTTTAGGGATTTTTCTAAGCAAAGCCACCAAGACAAAAGCCATGCAAAAATCACGAGTTATGAAATTGCTATGGTTATGCCCTATAAGATAATTATGTCTTATAATAAAAGAGAAAATCTTTTCTTCAGTACCTGGGTAAAATTATGAACCTTATTAGATTTTAGCCACAGATGAAAAATTAACATTTATTTAGTCTATTGGTCAGCTTTTCAGGAGGAAAGGGACTTAAGAAGCAGAGGAGATAGTGGAGCACAGGCAAAGGAAAGTACAAGAACCCAGGTCAGCATCTTTCTGGTGTGTTTGGGTTACTTTGTGAACTCTGGGCTATCTGAAGAGCAGAATGCGTAAAGCAGTCCAGTGGGACACAGGCTGGAAAAGCACAGTTCGTGGAGGTTGAGAAGGTTATTTTCTTGCATACTAACGTATTTGAATTTTATGACGCAGACACTAAGGAGCCACAGAGGGTACCGAAGTATGACAGAAACAAGTTCCGATAGCTTTTGATAAATGAAACAAACTCAACCAGGCATGGATAGGCTGAACCCAGTTTTTTCAATAAAGAAGAATATAAAAGGATTCTAACTAAGCCAGTGATAGTGGGAGTGGCTAAAATTAAGAATGAGATTAAGTTTGGGCAGGGGGAGAGTTAGAGATGAGATAATTTTATTGTGTCTAAACCAGTTGACTTAGAAAGTGAAATATTTTTCTAATGTAGTATGAAATGTTCTTACAGAAAAATTCTACTTGTAATAATTTTTATTTATTTATTTTTTTATTTTTTGCAGTCTTTGGCTGGGGTTGGGTTTGAACCTGCCACTTCTAGCATATAGGGCCGGTGCCCTACTACTCTGAGCCACAGGCACCACCCTGTAATAATTTTTTAAATTGTAATTTTTTTGGCTTTCTTTCCTTGTAGCATGACTTAGAAAAATATGTGAATGAAGATGAAAGTGTAAACTATATCCATGGATTAGCCAGCATCTAAGAAAACAAAATACCAGATGGAAAGTAGAAGTTGAAATTCAGATTTTGAGAAGACAGAGGATTTTAACTTTGATATAGTTTAACGGATGCCCTCTCATAACCCTTTGTTCAATAAAAGATAGGCATTGATGGCTCGGCGCCTGTGGCTCAAGTGGCTAAGGTGCCAGCCACGTACACCCAAGCTGGCGGG
>NW_003852590.1:401108-433544 GCF_000181295.1 Otolemur garnettii
TTGGAGGTTGCTGTGAGCTGTAATGCCACGGCACTCTACCCAGGGGGACAGCTTGAGGCTCCTGTCAAAAAAAAAAAAAAAAAAAAAAAAGATAAGCATTGAAATTATTTACTATCTCCTTCTCTGATTTGACAGGAATGTCTGTAAAGGGTAACCCCCCCTATTATTATAACCCATATACTGTTAGTCCTTGTCATAGTTCCTGTTATGTAAAAAGTACTCAGCGTTTGTTGAACTGGACTAAAATTTAAAAATATACAGATATTCACCTCAGGTCATAAGATAAAGTTGGAAATACAGGTTTATAAATCCTCCAATTCCAAATAAGATCAAAAGACACAAATATATTACTTTTATTTTTTTAATCATGTTTAATGTTTACAAGTGTTATGTATATTATTTCAGATAATCATAGCATAAAATATATTAAATGAAGGTACTTCATTTCAAAGTTATAGATGTTAGATTAAATCATCAATAATAAAATGCATATAAGTAATCCTTCTAATTATTTTATTTTTTCTACTGCAAGTTCAGATAAAACTGGGTGATCACCATCATAAAACTCAGGAATTCCTATTTTGAGCTCTTAGAGTGTGTGAAACACTGGGTTAAGAGGTTTATATATCATTACAATCTTCACAAAGTTTTCGTATATTACTCTTCACATATAACAAATGAAGAACCTGAGGCTGAATGAAGTGGTTTAATTTTTTTCAAGGCCACATAGTGAGCCTTCAAATAGCGGAACTGGAATTAAAAACCATAATTGTCCATGTACAGAGTCAATGCTCTTAATCATTACACTTAGTCCCATTCTGAAAAAGAACTAAGAAAATTATTTGAAAAATTCTGTTTCATAACCGATCTCCAAATTCCCTCATCTTTGAAGCTCAGATTCAGAATGTGATATGCATGGAGTTGCATGTGTAAAGTTAATGTTTACTACGTTTGACCTGGAGAAAGGTGTCTAATTAAAATAGGTCACCAAAGAAGGAGGCTAGGAACAAGTCTGAAAGGAAGCAGTGCTGGGCCAAGTAATATTAGATAATTAGAGAGTTATCACGTGAAGGCAAGAGTTTTTGTATTGGGATGCTGAACGTGGATTGATTCTAGAAATGACACATCACAATTCCAGATTTTTATGCATGTGATCACTCATACTTGCACTGGTCAGTGAGATCTATTTAATGGTAAAAGATATGATCAAAGTCTAGAAACCTCACTCTGCTGTATCCATAAAAATATAGTTGAGATTTTCTTAATGGACACTTTTGGACTTAATGGACACATATCAATGCTTCTCAACTTCACTTCTGCAGAGATCATCCAGTATTCAAATAGAAAAAGAGGAGAGAATTACACACAACAGAGAGTAGTAAAGGTGTTTCTTGACTATGCTACCGCTTTCCTAACCTTCCCTAGAGCAATTCAGAACATATCACAACAAGGATTTTCATTGTTTTTATATATTAAAAATTTATCAAATTAGTGTTATTTTTTAGATTACACTTTGTGGTGTATTAATTTATAAATAGGTTTTGGTTTATAGTTGTATAATGAACACAAGCTTAAGACGTTTCTTCCTACTATTTTACTTATGAATACAAACTGACATTATGTAAAATAATTTGGTTTATGAACTGAAAGTCTGTGATTTTTCCCTTTTAAATATGTTTGTAGCTGGGTGTGATGGTTCACACGTATAATCCTAGCACTTTGTGAGGCTGAAGCAGGTTGATTGCTTGAGTTCAAGAGTTTAAGAGCACCTGAGTCTGTCTATACTAAAAATAGAAAAAGTAGCCAGGTGTGGAGGTGGGAGCCTGTAGTCTCAGCTACCTGGGAGGATGAGGATCTCTTGAGCCCAAGAGTTTGAGGTTGCTGTCAGCTATGACGCCATGGCAATCTACCCAGGGCAACAGAATGAGGCTCTGTCTCAAAACGAAAATAAAACAAACAACAACAAACCCCAGCATCTGTGTGTTATTCAAGTTGGAGAAATATTTCTCTGGAGGACTCTTAATAACCAAGGAAAAAAATGATCTTTGTTAAGACTAGAACTGGTCCAGGAAGAACAGGATTAGGAAGGTAGGCAGTGGTCGGCTAGGGTGACTGCGTTTGGATGGCAGCAGTTTTGGCAGAGGTGAAGCGCCACATTTTTGTTCCTCAGCAGCACTCCTGTCAGGAAGTAGAAGGCTTGATGGATGCTCTCCAAAAGCTCTTATCTATATTTGGAAAGCCAGCTTGTGAGGAAATCAGCTGAGGATGCTCCAGATGTACTAGGCAGGCATATTTAGATTACAGGGGATGTTTTTGTGCCTCTTGGTCTGAGACCACATGATGAAAGGCAAGATACATTTTTAGAACTATGGAAGTGGAATATGGATGAAGTGAGGTATTTTAGAATTGTCCACAGTACTTGTGATTCACTATGGTCTGAAGCAGAATGTGAACTCTTTAGTTGATCGGGGACATTTTCTTTTCACATTTCCATAGTTGCAATATTCCTCTGCATGTAATCATCTCAAAAAAGAGGCCAAATAGGTGACACCATTCTCTTGCAGATCTGGAAATGGACTGTATTCGCGATGCTGTTTGGTTGTCACTTAAGTCTTTTCTGAGCGTAACACCTCTTCCAGCCGGACAATGTTTAAAAACACTGAGAACATTAGTCTTTCTTTGGTAGTTAAACATTTAAGAGTGAGATGTAGTGAGACTATATTAAATATACATGTAAATATTGAAACTTTATTAACGTCACGCTGTTGAATGCAATACATAGACATATAAACATTAAGGCTATCTCCAAAGCACAAATGTTAACATGTGCATAAAATGCTATCCAACCCTAAAAAGAACATGGATGCGTGAATGCAGAGGGCGTGCAGAAAGACTTGGTACATGTGATCAGCATTCTTCCAACCATCATTTGTTCCTTCTTTTGTAACTGTGAATCATAAAAAATTCATAAATAAAAACTGTGAGTCATCTGTCATGTGCTTAGCCCTGAGCTAAATGATGGGACTGGGGGCAGTCTATCAAATATATATACATAATCCTTGTCTTCAAAAACCCTGTAATCTAGACAGTAAGGCAGAGCAAATAAAATATCGAATGATAATGAATCAAACTAAGAAGCCCATGGAAAGTGAGAAAGATGTTTCATTATGGTAGTGAACGTTTAGGAAAAAAAGGTGAGGTGGGCCAGGGGATTTTAGGTATAAAGATCACATAAAACACTGTATGAAATGAGAGTAGATAATTTGTGTTGTGGGTGGACAGAAAAAATTTATTGACAGCAAGAAAAGCTGAAATATGTGGAGGGCTAACAGATAATGCAGAAAAATTGAAACCAAGTGGATGACAGAAAATTAACCCAGAAGGAATATCCCCATTAAGCCCAATTTTGCTTGCTTTTAATTTTAACTTTTCTATAAAGGAAAAGAGATATGTAAACTCATTTGATTAAGTTTATTTGATTAAAGGTAGCCTACCCATAACATGATAGATGAATAGAATTAGGACAGTGATGTCAAAAAGATCGTATGTAATTCATGTTACCTATGATACTGTCTCTCTGTCTCCATCTCTCTGTCTGTCTGCTCTCCTTGTTTATAAAATGTATTGTACTTGACCTATGTAAAAAATCTGATTGTCTTGTGTATATTACATAGAGTATTTCAGAGTGATACTGAGCCCTGTGATATCTATCTGTACCTATTTATCTAATTCACATCTACACAATGTGACTTGATTTGCCCAAGTCAGTATTAGTCATGATTATTATTTTAGAATATCATGTTCCAAAATACATGTGATTAAAAATATTGAAATACATTTAAAGACTAAACTATTCTTTGAAAGGCACCAAAATGACAATTTCAATTTTTGTCAATGCATGGGTATTTAAAATAGATATATAACTTAACATTTTTAGCCTCCCCTTCTACTTGCATTAGTCTCCATTTGGATGACGTGTGATTGCTTAGATAATTTAAATGCAAGGGGTTGATAATTGGAGCACAACAATTAGGACTGAAATGGAAGAGACAGAAGTGAAGAGGAGAGAAGGAGGTGGGTAAATTCACACCTGTTGTATACAGTGCACAATATCTGGGGGAAGGACACACACATAACGTTGACTCAATCTGTACACAGGCAAATTATGCAACCCAAAAAGTGTGTGCTCTCATTGAAGAAAGCAGTAGGATTTAATGAATGACTGGAAGAAGAAAAGCAGTCAAAGTCAATTATTAAATGTTCAACTGTAATAATCAGAAAGACAGTAGCAGAACTCTGAAAGTCTGGAAATATTGAAAAGACAAATAAACTTTTTTTCTCATTGAAACCCCTTAATACTTCTCCAAGCCAATAGTCTCAACTTGTTTCTAATAAACACATGTGAGTGCTTTGAGTTTCCACATATGTATTAACTTAGTTCTAGTATAAATTATTCTATAAAGGTTAGTATGATTTCGTAACCGTGTTTACAGATGCATTTATTTGGATAATGAGAGATTTCATAAGTATCTGAATAATAAATTTCTTCTACATAGCACCTTAGAAAGACTTATTTCACAGATGAAAATCTAAGGGCTCAAAAGTACAGTATGACTGAATCACACAGATAATAATAATGAGTGACACTATTCATCATTATTAATGAGTTAATTGTACTCATTAATTATTAATTATTTATACTACTGACCAGGCATCATATCAGGCTCTGTCCTAAGAAAGCTATGCAATATCGACTGACTTAACCTTGCACAAAAGCTACCAGGTTAGTACGATCTTCATTTTACAATGGAAAGGTAAAACTCAGAGAGATACAGAAATATCTTAGGGTCACACAACCCTTAAGTGAAAGAGCTGGGATTTTAACCTATAACTTTGGGCTCAAGAGTCTTTTATCTGCTATATCATACTGCCAATATAAAAGGGAAACCAATTGCGATGGTATTAAATCCTCAAGATTATGCACAAAGGTGCACACATTTGGGGCAATTGCTTTTGAATTATTTATCTCACACTCGCGGTGTGAACCCACATTTATTTGAACTAAGTGGATATCCTCTTAATTGAACAACTCAACCTTGAATAACATTCTCTCACCTATACTCAGAGATATGCTTACAAGTCATTTTAGAAAAATCTCTTTTAGAAAGAGTAAAGCTCAATCTTTGAGATCGTCTATATTGCCTGTTAATATTGAAATCGGAAATAAAAAGAGAAACATTAAAACTCAATGTATTTAATATGTATACCTTCAGTGAAGAGAGTTCACTGGAATAATATATTCTCAAGCCCATTTACAACATTCTATTAATTAAGAATAAATAGTAATTAAAACAATTTGCCAACACATTTTCTAGTAACATCTAAGAAAACAACTAAAATGTTTTTCTAATATTATCAAGCAGGGAAACATTAAAATTATATTTATAAATATTCCACTTAATATTAAATAATAATTGAATTTTTCCAGTATTCAAGTGTTATACTTAAGGATTGTTATTTAACGAAAATAATTTTAAAAGAATGTTATGCCATTTATATTGTGGGGCAGATTATTATTCCTATACACTGAATTGAAAGTTAAAAGATGGGGAGGATGAGTGGAGGGAGGGTGATTGGTGGGACCACATCTATGGTCCATCTTACAAGAGTACATGTGTATCTTTCTAAATGTAGAATATAAATGTCTTAACAAAATAACTAAGAAAATGCCATGAAGGCTGTGTTAACCAGTTTGGTAAAAATATTTCAAATTGTATGTAAAACCAGCACACTGTACCCCATGACTGCATTAAGGTATACAGCTACGGTTTAATTAAAAAAAAAAAAATTTACATGTTTTCAAAATAATCTAATGCCCACAGACTGCTTTATACTTTTGACAAAGCCTTCGATCAAGGTTTTACATAAGCATTAAATATTGTAGTTTGTTAAACTATAATGAATGTATTTATGTAATTTAGCAGTGACAGATGTCTAACTTTCTTTTAGCTGGGAAATCAACAGGGTTCTTTATAGATCTTAGCAAACCCCTTGTAGGGAGTGGGGAAGAAATCATCTAAGTTTTACATAGTGAAGAGGGACAGCTGCAATCCCACCTCGGCATCTTAGATGAGTTGGATCAGGGATCATGTGGGTTTTAGGAGGAATGGAGTCAAAGCTTTATGGACAACCCGATACTTAAGCCACCCTTACTGTTAAACTTTTCATAGTGATTGCAATATTGTTTCACATTTTACATTAGAAGCTTGCAAAACAAAAGAAAAGAATTCATTATTCTCATAGAAAAAGAGAAAAGGGGGTCAAATTTGCTACTGGAACATATATTTTTTGAGTTAAATGTATACAATCAAAAATAAAATATTGTGGTATTCCAAAGAAAGGAGTTATTTACCCTTATTTTAATTGCAGTTACTCTGAAACATTATCTTTTAAAGGCATACTATTTCTAACAAAATCTTTATTGATTTTGAATTCATGTTGTAAATTCTTTTGCCTCTTAGTAATTTACTCTTAACTGTTTATTTGTTACAATATTCAGTGTGCGTCTGCATAGAAATATGGAGAGGGTATATGCATACATCGAGGGATATTTAATACTCACTAATATTACTTTCTCACATTTATTTTCATTTCCCCTTTCTGATTTGGTCGTAGGCTACACAAAAATCATGTATCTTATATTTCATACAACTTCAATGTAAAACTATTCCCTAACCTACTGTATTCATTTTAATAAAATGGCTGAAGATCTCCACTTGAATTGTACAATCATTTAAACCAAAAATAGTGAAAACCGATTTCATGCATTTCTCTTACGTGCTGATATGTTGTATCACATATATTTTAAAACCAATTAATACTTATTCATTCTAAACTTTTTTTTCTCAGCAACAAGATTTAGCATTGTCTTGAACACGTGATATTTAAGTGGGTAAAAAAAATATCATTGAAAGACACAGAGTTGAAGAGACATAGGAAAACAGTGCAATGAAACTACTTAATTTTATAGGTGAACATCAAACCACAAAGACATTTATTATCATAAGGTAGTATTTAATAATTAGACTTAAAATCATCTGATATTGAATTCACTGCATTAATTATAGAATATATAAAATCATAAGCATTTGAAGTTCACCATATTTTCCAGCTCCCACTGAAGGTTTCACTCCCTTTATGACGTCTTAAGTGCTATTAGAACATTGCTTGAATACCAAAAATTTAGAGAATTTACTAATCTCTGAGATCACCATCCATTTTGAAATTCTTACATCAAAAATATACATTTTATAGAAAGAAATTTATACTTTCTCTCACGCACATTAATCCCAATGCTTAGGCTGGGTTGGAGGAGATTAAAGAGGTGAGGATCTATGGAGTTGGTTATGGAGAGAGTCTGAAATGGGCAGGACTCATTGAAGAATGGACAGAACTTTCTTCATTGTTCCCACCCTTCCAGTACCGAGAGCACAGAGCATGCTCTCTCTGAGGCCTTATGTCTCCTTGCCTCTGTAAGCATGCTTCACATTCTCTTTGCGACATCAAAGGCCTGCTACTCAGTGCTAATGCAAGTTCCACAGATAATTAGATCAGTGTGGACTAAGGTGGACATGCACAGCCCTCATTCGAGTTGAATCACAAATAACATTTGCTGATTTGCTGTGCTTTAAATCCACATGGACAAAAGGTTGTTTTAATTTTTTTTTCTCTTTCTGGTTGTTGTTTCTTTTTTGCTTGTATTTTTTGTTTGTTTCTTTGTTTTATAAGGAGGAGCTACCCAAAGACATTCTCATTCTGAATCCCATGATTCTGATATATGGCCAGGGTGGAGAACTCCTGACCTAAACACTATATACTTTTCTGAATATCCTCTGGCTGCAACTTTAATAGGTACAGAATTCCTCATGCCCTGTTCACATTTGACACATTCACACAGGCTGCTTCTAGGCAAAATCTTCAGTATCTGAATGAGTGTCATTTTAATAATTTAGCTAGGACCTTTATTTTATTACGTTGTTTCTAAGTGCCCAGATATTTGTGATTTCTGGTTATGTTTTCCAATATTTTCACTTTTTTCTCAGCTCTGCATTTTTGTGGCATTATTTCTTGTATGCTCATTTAAATCTGATAAATATGTTAACAGCATAACATCCAGAAAGGAGACCTGCAGAAGTCTGAAAGAAATTTCCCTACAGAGTGATATACCATCTGGGCATGGCATTCAATCAATTTCTAATCAACCTTGTGACTAATAATAGAGACCCTGCCCAGTGTAAAAGCACTTTGACTGCCTCTGACACACTACTACCAGTACAATGATTTACAATCATATATTGAAGTTGGTAATTCCTAGTACTATATTATAAGGTAAATTTGGCATAGAATTAAATATCATAGAAAGTTTTTATATGATGCTTTTAATGCATATACACTTCAAAACGTACTTTAAAACAGATTCAAAAACTTCTACTTTTATGAGATCAATTGTTTAAGCACTTCAAATCTCAGTACTTCAACACACCATATTAAGCAACAAAACAGGTATATAATTTTTAAAAGGATGATTCTAATGTACAATCCACCTCTACTGTTACCATGATGATATGTTTCTGGAAACAATAAAAACAAAGATATTCTTACCAAATAAGCTGGTTGGTTGAGGAGTCAAGGAGTTGTTATGTACAGTATTAACCTGGGTTCTATAATCATCTACCTGGAAATCATTCACTGGAAAAAAATACAGCCAGTTAAAATAGCAGAACTTGGTCTCAATCTCCTACTTTTACACATAAAACAAAGCACAAGATCTACGAAAACCAGACTCCTAGCAATTATATTCACATTACTGTGTTAAATTACCAAACAGTGATCTTTAAATATGTTATATTATAAAATAATTTCCATGAATAACTTTATATTTTTTGGTTAAAAAAAATAACAGTTAATGTGTGAGTCACTACTTTAATAAATGTTAATGCAAAAAAGGCATTGATGTTAGGTGGTATTTTCTAAATTACTATATGTCCTCAAACTTTTTATAAACATAAGGGATTCTAGCAATTCTACAGTTGTGCTGGAAATATACTGTAGTATTCTAAGCAGGAGAAATTAAAAAACCGTATGAGATCTCTGGAAATAGTTTGCACGATGATTAATTTTTTTTTAATTGCGAGTCTTATTAAACAACATATACATCTCTTACAGATCTACTGAATACAAATATCTCTTAATTTGCATAGCTAAAACAAAACTTGGTCAAACTGGACATACTCTTATATGCCTTATTTTTATTATTCTTTTTAAATTTCAGATTGATGTGAGGGCACACATGTTTAGGTTACATTGTTTTATTTCTAAGATAAAGTTCAAGTTGCAGTTGAGCCCTTCACCCGTGGGGCGTGCTCAGAAGCCACATAGCAGGTGAGATCCTGCCAATCACCCTCTTTCATTCCCCACTCCCCTCTCTCTCTCTCCATTGTCTCTCACTTGTTTTTTTTTTTCATGTGGGCATGTAGATGTTTATATATTGGTTTCATATTAGTAATGTACATATTGGATAATTTTTTTACCCATTCTTGTGATATTTTACTAAAAAGAATGTGTTTCAACTCTATCCAGGTAAACACAAAAGATATAAAGTCTCCATCTTTTCTTCTGGCTAAATATATTCCATGGTATATATAGACCGATGTTTGTTAATCCATTCATGGGTTGATGGGCACTTGGGTTGGTTCCATGTCTTGGCAATTGTGATTTGAGCTTGTGACTTATTTTTAAAAGTAATGAATAAGCTGATGAATAAACTAACTTGAGATGAGGAACGTACCCTCACAGGTATTCTTGCATTCTTCCAATGTTTCAAAGTTGTTTTGGTTGCCCAGGCATCCGCCGTACTTGAAACGTTCACATTGTTTTGACTGATTATTATAAAAATACCTGGTAATGTAACCTCGACAAATTCCAGCATCTTCCTCCAAAAAGCAGAAATCTGGCTTTTCTAAAAATTATAAAAATTCCAGAAAGCAATATACTTAATAAATTATTTATTTTAGTTAAATATATAAATAACAGGCTATGTTCTTTAAGGATTAAACATAAAAATTAAAGACAGGTGGTAAACATATACTCTTATTCACACCTATACAAAATTAAAATTATCTTCAAGATCTACTGTGGTATTTAGAATAAGAAAGATATACCTATCTCACCCATATTTTTGTGCTTGGTATTTCAAGTTCTAAGTTTCTCTATAAATACATACAACTATTATGCACCCATAACAATTAAAAATTAAAAAATGTTATGTAGCAATAAAAGGTGGAAGATTTATTTGGAAACAAACTATTACAACTATCACATGTGGAGACGACTAATAGTAAATTAGTAAGGAAATTTCAACTTTTTTATGAATTGAGAGAATGAAAGATACTGGGTTATTTTACCATTTACCCCCCTTGCATTAGAGGTTCAAAATATTAGGGCAAAAATTAGGTTTAATTATTTTTATTATGGTTATATGTATCAACTTTTAGGAAAGGTCTGTGAATATTTCATGCTATTTAGGTGAGGAGTATCATTAGGGAAGTCAGTGGAGTGTATTGTTTCATTAAGAATGGTTTACACCTGCAGAGTCAAAAACATAAATTAGATCTAGTTAGATATGTGTACCTGTGTGTGTGTGTGTGTGTGTGTGTGTGTAATGGAGAGCGAGAAATGAGAGAGAGAGAGAGAGAAAGAGAGAAGGATCTCTTAATTCTTCTAGAACAACATTACTGGTAAATAGTGGGGTTTTTCAAAAATTCATTCATTTTTCTGGTTCAATACTGTCTGAAAAAGATAGGCTTAATCTCTATACTGTAAGAGCATTAATGTTTATATGTCCTAGATATTAGGTCATGTTAATACAGATAAGCCTTTATTCTTTTCAACAACTGTTTAATTGGTATAGATAATCAAATATGATTTAATTTACGTCATGGTAATAGTATTCAAGTGTGTATCAATTCACATATAGCTAAAAATAAATGTCTTTGTAAAAATCACGTCTTAGTTTTCTTTTAAGAAAATACAATCACCACAGTCCAAGTTAGTAAGCTTACCATATCCAAAGGTTAAAACACTTAGATTGGCCTCTTTGCCTACTTGTGCTGGCAATGGAGGCCTGTTGGCTGTTTATGGTGAACATACCTTGCCCTGAACACCCTGTATCTTATGCTTACTCTAAAAACCTACATTTCTCTTCCTCAATAAACTTTGTTTTATGCTTGCCTTAAAAAAAAGGCATGTGATCTAACTCACTGCAACCTTGAACTCCTGTGCTCAAGCTATCTATCTTACCTCTTTTGATTCCCGGGTAGCTGGGACTACGGACGTGCTACCAGAACTGGCTGAGTTTTTAAACTATTATTATGTAGAGATGGAGTCTCGCTATGTTGCCCAGGCTGGTGTTGAACTCGTGTTATCAATGGATCCCTCCTGCCTCAACCTTTCAAAGTGCTGGGGTGACAGCATGAGCCACTTACTCCCAGAATGAAATCATTTTTAAATGTCCATCTTAAATGTTTTCTATGATAAGCAAGCATCTTCAGGAAAGAAATAGTATCCAGTCTAGGGTCTGATTTACAACTTGAAATATATGATTCCAATGCTTGGGAAAGGAAGAATAGTGACAATACCATGAATTGTGTATCATATACAGACAGATTATATAGGGAGGTATGCTTTAGGACTAACACAATTTTTATATATGTATGTAAACATATTCTCTGCTACCGCAAAGAGAAATAATGGTTTAAATTTTAAAAGTCACAAAAGAAAATTTGAAAAGTAGGGAATTTTTCATGACCTTCTTTAGAGTCTCCTATATTCTTATGCTGAAATTAATATCTGTACTGGATATGACACCCTTCACTGCTGTGTCTCTTTTTGGGCTTGGAATGAGTCCAGTAGGGCAGAGGAAGAAAGGAAATACACGTTCAAGGATTAGAGAGGCTTTTGCAAATGTCTAATACCTCTTCTTTGATTGAGCTCCAAAGCAGGCTAAACACAGCTGTTACCAAAGTCGTGCTACTGGGATCTACATTACCAGCTCTGTCTGTGTGGATACTCTGTGAAAATGACTGATTTAAGTTTCAAAATCACATGATCGCATGGCATATTTTATTTGAATTTTGTTTTTTTGCACAAAGCTGCAAGTTGTTCATTATTTTTTCTCTTACAGCTACATTCTCATAGCAGCAAAAAGAAACTGTAGTATCCTTTCTTTTTTTTTTTTTTTGAGACAGAGCCTCAAGCTGTCCCCCTGGCCAGAGTGCCATGGCATTACAGCTCACAGCAACCTCCAACTCCTGGGCTCAAGCGAGTCTCCTGCCTCAGCCTCCCAAGTAGCTGGGACCACAGGCGCCCGCCACAACGCCCGGCTATTTTTTGGTTGCAGCCATCGTTGTTGTTTGGCGGGCCCGGGCTGGGGATTCAAACCCGCCACCTTAGGTGTACGTGGCTGGCGCCTTAGCCGGTTGAGCTATAGGCGCCCAGCTGTATCCTTTCTTAAAGCAACTATCTTAGGGAAGCAATACGCATAATTGTTTTATTATATAAAAGTAATGTATTTCATAATGTTCATGATTTCTACAACAGTTGCAGACCTGGAAAAGAACTAATGTCCTGTAAAAATTCATTTTATTAAATAAAACTCCCCATTATAATATAGCTTTAAAAATCTGTCGTCTGCATATTCTCAAAACACCATTTGAAAGTTGACTTTACTTAGTGTCTCTTGTTTTTCAGAGTGATTGTTACTATAATTTTCATATTGCCTCTTGTTTTTCAAAGTGAATGTTATTATGGTTTGCTATTAAGTATAATAGTTGGAAAAAGAATAAAACCAACTCTTGAAATTTTAAAAATATTTCTCTAAAAGAAAGAAAAATGTATTCAACTATTAAAAGTTTTGTTTGTTTTAGTCTTAGTGTCTACATTTTATCAGATTTTAATTTATCTTAACAGAGGGCATAAGAATTTCATGTTCAACAAGCATAGTGGATAAAAAATATTGCATATAAACAACAGAAAATAATGCTAATTATGCTAAGCACAATTTAGAAACTGTACATCTAGAGGTTATTATTTATCTGAAGACTATTTAGAGGACACGAACTTATAGTAAGGCAAAATAAGAAATGCATACATGTGTAATAATTCTTTTTAGCCTATGGTTTAAATACAGTTACAAATCAAGACATTTATTTTTGATATTCCTCAGTAAATAAACTAATATTCTTATTGATTATGTATAGACAACCTGAGCCTAAATTGGTACTCAGTTAAAATTGTGTAACACAAGAATGTGGACATGAGCAATATACCAACATTTAATAGCTGTAGGATTTTTACTGTTAATATTTGTCTAGGACTGCATACGCACACAGCTTTACTTTCAAAGCAATGTAATAATCTCTGCTTTCTTTACAATTATTCTAATGCTAGGAAGCATACTACTTAACTTCGATTTGATAGACGTCTTTGTTGTGGATTGATTTTAGCATCTGAACATTTTTAACATAGTAACTTTCATGTATAATATGAAGTAAGAATTGTTAAATTCTGAATTATCAAATAGAATATTTATAATACATGTTAGAGTAAAATTTTACCTATATATATTTTTTAATTCTATGTTTTTGGGGAAAGGTCTTAATATTTAAATGGTGGTATTTCCTTTCATGAAAATATCTTCATTTATTTGGTGGTCAAAATTCCCTTTATCAATATGCTGTAGCCTTTGATATTGGTTTGGTGAAGACATTATTTAATTGAAGCACTAGACATTTTTCTCCAGATTAATCCAATATTTACTGGAATTTTTTCTTAAATTGTAAATAAATGCAATCGCTTACAAACTTTGTCAGTGAGTTTATTTTATAAATTTTGATTCAAATTCTGATTAGTTAGTAAAGATTATCATCAAATCAGAGGAATTTTCAACTCCTTCCCAGATAATTAAATCTTCATAAGTAAAAGTAAAATGCATCTTAAATTTTGTGTTCTTTCATGTCCTGAGTTAAGCAGTTTAATCTCTTTTTTACAATATGTTCTTACTCAAATGTAAATGCCGTATATCATAATTGGACCAAGACAGTTTCTAGACCATTATTAAAAGCACATTGTTTCTCTTTACCTGCCGATAACATTTTTGTACTGATCTAATATATTTAGCAAAAGTAATTATACTTAATTAAAACTAATAAATAAAAATATTAAATTGTAAAATTAAACATGTGCCCATAGGTGCTAAATAATATTGACAAAGGCAGTACTTATTTTTAAATATCCCCATGTAATTTTGCATATAGAACTTTCGTCAATTCAAAGACATATATTGATTCAGGGAAATATTTAAAGAAATTTGCTAAAACCACATATTACTGAGATTAACATGGAATTAGGGATCAGAGAAGTAAAGCAAGACTAAAAACTTTCAAATCACTATCTAAAAGATGTTAAAATAGTGTGTGTGGAACCTGAATGGATTAAAATTAAATGTCATGCTGTCTTAGAATAAAAGTACACATGATGTCTGGAGCCTTTCCCATCAAATATCATGTGTACATTTTTCTATGTTTTCATTTTATCCATTGAAATAAAACAACATTTCAAAGATTGTATGAATCTATGATCAATCTCATATCAGAGAGAGAAACCTAAGATTTAAATATTCAGATGCCTTATGTAAATTTACTTACTAATTTACACAAAATGAATATTTACCTTTGATCAATGTTGTCTTTGTAATCTTCTTTAGATAATCTGCAATCAAGTAATATATGTATATCAATTGCTATAATTCATAATGTAATACTGTGAATTTTAATTGAATGAACAAACGAGGATAACGCTTTATCATAAAATTATTCTTATACAGAACATTAATAAAATTAATTTTTTATATTCTGTGAAAATTAATTTTTTCCATTTATTTAACCATGAAGCCAACTTATTTTAATACAGTGTTTCAAAAACCATGTTAAATGTTCCTAACACATTTATAAAAATGAGAATTCATAATGACTAAATTTGCTGCTTAGAACAGTTGTAATTAAAGTGATTAAGCTTTTCAAAAGAAAATAAACAAATGGAACATAAATATGAAAAATTGCTGCTCAACATCACTAATCATCAGGGAAATGCAGTTTAAAACCACAGTGAGATACCACCTTATTCCACTCTGAATGGCTTTTGTCAAAAGTCCCAAAACAATAGACGCTGGTGTGGGTGCAGAGAGAAAGAAACACTTATACACCATTGGTGAGACTGCAAGTTAGTACAACCTTTATGGAAAACAGCACGGAAATTCTTCAAAGAACTAAAAGTAGACCTACAGTTTGAGCCACCAATCCTACTACTGGGTATCTATCCAGAAGAAAAGAAATAATTTTATAAGCAGACACTTACTCTTGAATATTTATTACAGCACAATTCACAATTAGAAAGATGAGGTATCAACCCCAGTGCCCATCAATTCACGAGTGGACTAATAAAATATGGGGTATACTATGGATTACTACTCAGCTATAAAAAAGAATGATTTAATGCCTCTTGCAAAAATCTGAACAGAACTAGAGACCATCAACCTCAGTGAAGCATCTAAAGAATGGAAAAATCAGCACCCTAAGTACTCACTACTAAACTGGAACTGATCAATGAGCACACATGTGCACAGAGGAAGTAAAACTTGGCAGAAATCA
This sequence comes from Otolemur garnettii, assembly GCF_000181295.1. Classification (NCBI taxonomy): domain Eukaryota; kingdom Metazoa; phylum Chordata; class Mammalia; order Primates; family Galagidae; genus Otolemur; species Otolemur garnettii. Next base: position 416,873 of record NW_003852590.1, read on the forward strand.
AGCAGAGGAGAGAGGGACGAAGGAATGGATGAAAATCTATCTGACGGCTGAGGCCTCAGTTTTTCTCACATTTTCTAGTTTAGTAGATAACAAGAATTAGAGATTTCTAACATCAAGTGCTAATTCTTGTTATCTATGATGGCTGAACATCGAATTCTTTTTTAAGGTGATTTTTTAAAGTTTGACAGTATTTTTTCTGTATGAATACTATAAGAATAGTCTACTGTATACAACACTTAGACATACATAACACCAAGTGGCTTTTAAAGAGATAATGAGATGGGGATAAGAGACATACATTTATATGCTACTTAGTAATAATTTTACAAAAGATTACAAATTGGATATTTATTCTGAATGAAACTATTACATTTGATTAACTTTTAAAGAAAGTTTATACACCGATAAACACTGAGATGAATTATTTGAAAAACAGAAAGGGGTATGTATTTCAAGGAAAATATCAATTAATGAAAATAAGTTTGCTGTCAAATAAAAAAGCAAGGATTAAGGGGTAGCGACTGAGGCTCAAAGAGTGGGGTGCTGGCCCCATATGCCGGAGGTGGTGGGTTCAAACCCAGCCCTGGTCAAAAACTGCAATAAATAAATAAATAAATAAATAATAAAAAAGAAAGGATTAAGAAGAATGAATCAACCAAGCCTCTAGTCAACATTCTGAAGACTAAGAATGATTTGCAAAACACAAGACATCTATTGTGACTCACGAAACATACCATCTCTACAGAGTGTTTTGGTTAATCCAACTAGCTCTGAAAACATGCTAAGGAGTAATGTTGGGCCAAAAACTAGGGACATACAGGCCTTTCAGATTCCTTTATCCCTCAAGTAGATCACAGCCTACAACAATAACCTGAGATAAAAAGATTCAAAATTTTGACCAGTATTTATTTTTAATTTTTTCTAGTGAGAAAAATAAAACAACGTGTTCTTTTAACCTTGTAAATTAATTAACTAACATGAAAACAGCTGGGTTTAGGAAAGTATACACGAATTAGCAGGGTTGATACCGTCATTTCTATAGCATTTCAAGGTTCCAAAAAAGAGCCTTAATTTTCGTGTATATAGTTCTACTATCTAATGCAGCTGAGAATATATAGAATCTAAAAGTGAATTTTCACATTCATGGTCAGGAGGGAGGATCCTAATGAGACGTTTTTATGAAGGAGAGAATAAGTCAATATGATAACAATTCCTTTTGTATCACCTCATAGTGATACAATTCAGGGAGTGCTGAATCACATTCACTTCACCACAATTACACTTCACTGTTCTATGAACCGAGAGATTTTCTTCCCCCTTAAATGTGGAAAAATGTATAGGACAATAAATGAGGGCTAATATATTTTATAGTACTTGATATGAAAAAATAAAAAATGATGGTTGAACCTGAAAACCAAATATGTGAAAATAAAAGATTCTTTGGTAATGTTGAAAAGGTATCAAATTACTTTTTTCCCTAAAATGATCAAATCAAAGATTAGACCCAATACTCTTTAAGTTCGTGAGTAATAAGGATCACCAGAAATGTACCTCTTACACATGTTTTTTTGCACTCTTCCAGACTGTCAAATCGATTCTGATTTCCTTCACATCCCCCGTATACAAATTCTTCACACTGTTGAGTGAAAATATTGAAGAAAAATCTCTTCATCATTGCTTTGCACGGGCCATCATCTGCCTTCAATGCACAAAATGAATGCATAGGTTTCAGTGGTGGCAACTTGATATCTACATGGTAAAAATAGAAGACACAACATATAATCCTCTATCAACACTGTAATAATGTTCTTTATTTTCTCTTTAATATCGTCTGATTTAAAGTAAAAATCCAACAATAAAACATGCTGATGAGAAATCATAAAAAGTTATCCAGTTATCAAAAAGGTAGCTAAGTAAATTCATCAAATAAGACATTTAATAATCTATTAAAGTTTAACAGTTGATTACTTATCAATTATTAAAGGGAAATGCATTATAATTTTTTCCAGCTTATATTCACAGATGTTGCTTCAATCTGTGCCAGTTGACTGATAGGGAATCAATCTCCTTCAAATAGATTTGCTGACAACAGACCTCATCTTTTAACTCAGTTAATGAGCAATTCTTTGAGTTCCTCTTCATAAACCTCAATTGTGTCACTTTTTACACATAAAACAACTCCTTAAAGGAAACTTAACTTATATGTATGTAAATATATGTACATATAGATACCATATGAAACCATTTACTAATTATTAAATTAACACATTTGATGTTAAAAATGAATACACTATGAATTTCCCTTCTGTCACTCCTGCTCTCTCTCTCTCATCTCTTCCACACTTTCTTCCTTCTAATATAAAATGAGCTCAGACTTTTACATACTAAAAAAATAACATACAGCATGGGCATTCTTTTACTTTCCATAATTGGCTTTTAATAATGTTGAAAAACCTTAATTCTTTATTTTAAATAGAATGAGGCAATTCTTTTGACCTTGAAGTATATTTTTTCTCTATATATTTAGTAACTAATTTTAATAACATAAACATTTCCATATAAATAAAGGGCATTCACATATAGACAACTCAACTAAATTTTAAAAATTGTTATTTTTATTAAGTCTATTAATATTAATAGATAACCTATTTTAAATAAGTTGTAATTGCTTATACAATCTACCTGTAAAGAAAGACACTGAAAACTGTGACTGGTGCTGCAAAAAATAGTAATGACTAATGAATGTCATACAATATTCTTGAATATTGTCTAAATATTGAGTCTATGTATCTTCTATGTTTTTGGGAACTGAGCGTTGCTCCTTCTATTGAAACCTGTTGATGACTTGAACCAATTTGCCCTCTAGAGGGCAGTAGTATTGTATTAAATTGAAACAGAATAGTATGCATACTGCATATCTTCAAAAGAGTTTTTAATAAACTATAAAACAATTTGCTTTGAAGAAAAGAACATAAATAAATGCCACTTAAATTTTCACATAAAATATTCTTAAAGTATGAAATTAATAAGTCTGTGGATGTATGATTATCTGAAAGGAAATCAATTTTAAATGTCTTATAATTTCAAGACTTACATGAATTTTTTTCAAAAAGAAAATATGTGTACATTAAAAGTAAAATTAAATAATTTTATGAAGTATCTTCTACACTTAACCTATTATTAAATATCGTGAATTATTAATAATAGCAAGTACAACCGTATTTCAGGAATGTTCAAACTCTATTACACACTGATTAAATGTTATTGCTAATTTTTATGTGAGTCATAAAGTGATAGGTAGTCTTTGCAATCTTGGGACTGGTAAAAAATATGCCTTTCTGTACATAATTTGAAATTTTGATACTATTTGATTAACACTATTTATAAACATGTAACTTTTATGTCAACTACTAACTAAAATTAACACAAATCTTAGTTTTTTTAAATTGAGTTAAATTTATAAATTACTATCTCAGAATTTTGAAATATTTGGTAACTGAATTGATTATTTTTTTTACTTGAAAATAAATTGAGGTGACAGAACTAATAGCTCAATAAGCTTCTCAAAGCTCAATAAGCTTCTGCCAAATTTGATAAGGCAGAATAACACGTGACAGAGAACTATTATGACAGAGAATAGGGATAACTTCAACACGAAACACTCAGTGTTGCTGAGTTTCTAATTTTGCTAATTTTAATAATGCTGGCCAAACCTTTAACTAAAATCGAATTTTATGTACTTGGGTAATTGTTAAGTTTTCAACTACTCTGCAGTTATGTTTAATTGACAAAATAGAGTGTTTATCATTATGATTTTTTATAATTTTACACCAATAGCATAATGTCCCTAAATCCAGTAAGTATCTATCATGTATATATGTATATATATTAAATGGGCTAGGAATAAAAATATTCTGGTATTTTTGCATCTTATAGGTATCTTATAGCTGTGTACTCTTATCTCAGAAAGTCCCGCAGCACTGCTAATACTGTATGACGGGTCTCATTCCCATGTCAGTGTTACTGTAGAACTTCAGGGACAACAAGATAAGGAAGTAGTGTTTCAGACAGACACATTTAATACAAATATACAGGTCTATACTTGTAGAAAGCAGGAACCTTTGCCTAATACCTGAGTGTCTATATATAAAAAATTTCTTATAAAGCAATAATTTATATAAGATTCTTGCTCATTGATGAGTTCACTCTTTTTTACTCTTATTTTTCCTTTTTTTTCTTCTAGAGCAATGGGACCTCACTTTTTCACCCAAGCTGGAGTGCATGGGTGTGATCATAGCTCATTGTAACCTTAAATGCATGAGGTCAAGTGATCCTCCTGCTTCAGCTTCCTAAGTAGCTGGGACTACAAGATGCCCAGCACCACGGCCAGCTAATTTTCATATTTTTTAAGGACACAGGGTCTCACTCCTGTGGCTGTTCTCAAATTCCTCTCCTAACATGATCTTCCTTCCTGGGCCTCCTAAAGTGCTAGGATTACAGGTGTGAGCCATTGTGCTGGACCTCCAAATATTTTTTGTAGTTCTTATCGTCAAGCTAATTTTTTTCATCTCCTATATTAAGGATATACTCACAAGTTCAGTAGGCTATTGAGGAATTATGCCACTAGATGGTGGTAGCACACCACAAAAAACAAAAGTAAAATAAATGAGTAGCCACACCTAGCAATAACAGCACCTAATGTTTATTGAGTATTTACTATGCTCTGGGAATTTTGAAATTGTATCACTTAATGATCGTAGAAATGTGTTAGGCATTATTATTTCCATTTTATAAACCATAAACTAGCATTTCAGAAACTGAGTAAATGTCTCAAATTCATATTATAAATAATGGGTTTTGAATTGGCCCCATTTGGTTTAACACTAGATATCTCATTAATTCCTTAGAACTGAGTGATATTGTGACAGATCGATGATTAAGATTCCCCAAATGGCATTTGCATAAACCCATAAACCACACAGATTCAATTATAAAAGTTTTGCTCAATTAGTAACTATTTTTTTTCTAAAATTCACTTTTAAAACTAAAAGTAATTTCATGGTGTAAGTACATGATAACCATATAGCAATTTCCTAAAAGAAAAAACACTAAGTACAAACTTTTACTAACTATATTTTATTATTAGCTAATTGTTCACCTTTATCCTTCTTATTTTAATGTATTTCCAAGAGGGATCCTGTATTAGAATACAGTTTTGTGCAATAAGCTTATTCCCCACACCTGAGCACAGCATTCCTGGAGTTGAGCAGGGGTCTGAGGTGTGGTCCAACCCACTGTGTGCTGCCACTCCACTCAAAAGGGACAGAAGGCTGCCCTGGTTTCATTTCCTACTTTAGATAAACCCTTGTGAATGTTAACAAACGTGTGTTGAGCATGTGTCAGGCACTGTGCTATCTGTCACTGCAGAATGACAGTAAAGGTGGCAGCAAGCAACTCTTCCTTCATAAGGCACACAGACATTAGAGACTGCCATAAATATTTAGAAAGTTCAGGGTCTTGTGTGAGGGTATAATAGGATACTAAGCTAGCATCAGGGTGATCCAATAGGAATTTAATATTATGAAACTATATAAGTAGGATTATGGTTTATATGTAATCATTTTTAATTGATGAAACGTATTTTATGTCTCATAGTCTGAGGGTTACAGCCTTACCTTCACCTTCCCTCATGGGATATAGGATAGAGGGCTGCCTGTAATATTTGGTGCCTGAGAAAATGCATGACCTTAAGTGTTAGAATCCTCATTCTCCTGGAACTTGGTTGTGAATCTAGGGCTAAGAGTCAGTGTGCGCTGCTTGCCTCTCTGACTAAAGGATTCAATTTCTCTAGCAGTTGAAAATACTCTTTGCCTTCTCTGTGTCATAATATGTGCCAGATGCTTTTGTATGGTTTATAGAAGAGCTATATGAAATTATTTGCATCATTTACATATAGTTTAGAACCCTGAAAGTCAGGGTGTTTAACTCATTTAATTTCACAAAGTTACTGGGCAGCAAAAGTCGGTCTGACTTTCAATACCATAAGAGACATCTGCCTTTCTCTAAATCAGTGGTTCTCAACCTTCCTAATGCTGCGACCCTTTAATACATTTCCTCATATTGTGGTGACCCCCAACCATAAAATTATTTTTGTTGCTACTTAATAACTGCAATTTTGCAACTATTATGAATCATAATGTAAATATCTGACATGCAGGATTTATTTTCATTTTTACAAAGGGGTCATGACCCACAGGTTGAGACAGCTGCTCTAATAGTTCCCCCACTGATCTCGCTCTCAGGGCAAAAGTGTTTTTTTTTTTTTTTTTAAGCTTATCAATTATTGTCTTAATCATCATTTTGGGCTTATTAAGAAGCTTATTCTATATTATCTTCCTTTCTGGTTAGACTGAATTTTTTAAGCTTATCCATTATTTTTCTTATTGTCATTTTGGACTTAGTAAGAAGTTTATTCTATATCCTCTGCCCTTCTGATCAGACTGAACTTTTAAAAAGTCTACAACTGATTTTTCAGAGAAGCAACAAAATTCTACATATTTTCCTCTAAATAACGGTATCCTATTTCAGTTGAAATAACGATGGTATGATCTTGGCATTATGCGATGAATTGTAGCTCCCAAACTGAGTTTATTCAGATATGAGATTATGTTGTTGCAAAATGACTTAAAAATAAAGCAAAAACAAAGCAAAACTAGGTATGATTGTGCAAGTAGTCAGCCAGGGGGGCTTCAAATCTGACTTAAGATCAAAATTCTTTGTTACTCAACAGGTTTGGAAGAGACCTTACCGTGATTTTAAATTCTGGCTTGATTACTGAAGGGTTAACCCTGGTTTACAGTTGGCTGTGGGGTCAGCAATTTCAGGCACCTCCTGAGTAATGGGTATACGTTTTTCCTCGGTCTGACTGAGAGAGTTTGGACTAGAAGACGACTGGGAAGATGTGGACCCATTCTCTTCTCCCTTCCCGAGACTGAGGCCGCCTGCCTTTTAACCTTCCACAACCCGTTTCCATACCCATAGAGTAGAACTTTAACCCAATCCCTCAGGGTTAAAGTGTAATAGGTATCCTACTATACCCTCGCACAAGGCACATTTTCTTTCCACAGGCACGTTATGGTTTTTACTGTTCTTAAGAATGTTCCCTCTCCAGGAGATTTTTATAACACCTCGTTCCCTCTGAAAGCTCTCAGGTCGCCAAGCCTGGAGGGGTCTCCTTCCTCTTTGCAGCAACAGAGCCCCCTATGCGTGCTTCCTTCACTTCATCTACTACATTATCCTGAAAGAACCTTCCAGGGTTCAGTCTCCCTAGGAAACTGAGATTCTGGAGAACCGGGTCTCAGCCGTCACTGTTTCCCTAGCACATACCACAGTGTCAGGCTCAGAAGATGTGTTCATTCAATCTTTATAAAAGAGAAATACACTGAACATAATCACGTCAAAGATCTATGAGAGAAATAAAGAAGAATGTGTTTATGTAAACATTTTGTACACCATAAACTGCTATCCAGAGAAGCTGTCATTGTGTTAATATTCTCTTACTATTAACAATGACTCGAGATCACCATCAACAGTTTACTAGTTTCCCACATAATGTTACTTTTGAGAAAGGTATACATTTATAATAGCAATCACTATACAGTCTTCTTTTTTATTGTTAATATTTCATTTTGTGATGCAGAGCTTCATGGGGTAACTTGTATTATCAGGTTCTTTGGTGTCCTGCTTGACTAGGTTCTTAAATCGAACTCTTCTCAAAAGTCCTTATCTTTCAAATAGGGGCAAGATGAGAGAATGGCTGAGACCTCTGATGTCTGAAGCTCCCTTTCCTTCTTAAGCTTTCCCCACCCAAGGGTGGCATCAAGTGTCCCCAGGAGTTGTTTCTCCAGTATTTTGCTCCCTGCAGTATCCCAGAGCTACTCCAGGGTTTAACAGTGTAGCCTGAAGAAAAGAAATCTGTCAGCTTTGAAAGGGACCTCATTTTCAGACTAAGTTTAATAAAAGAAAACACACACACGCCTATTAGGTATAAGAAGTTTCCAAAGAAAAAATTCACTGCAATAAAAACTCATTTTCCTACACAATGAAAACATGATCGATTTTGGATTATCAATGAGAGCTTTGACTAGCTTGAAAAGTTAAATGCATCTAACACTTTACCTGTGAGATTCGCATGTTCTTCACCTTCCTCAGGATCAGCTCTAAGAGGGGCAGGGGCAAGACTGAGCAGCAGAGAAGCCCAAAAAACATGTTCTTTCTTCATGGTATAAATCAACTCTGAAATACAGAACCCATAAATATCTAATAAATAAAACATTAAATAAATAAAGCAAAGGCTCACCCGCAGACTACTAGAAACCATGCATACTTCCAAATGCAAATTCCCATGACATTTAATATGGATTCACACACATCTCTCTCCACACGCTCCAGGAGTCATATTTAAAATGGGTACGTAGTATTCAGAATTATGGACAAATACACTCAGTGCCTATGGTTAATATTCAAGTGCACAGGTCATATTTCAACTTTGAAAATGTAAATGAAAAGAGTACAACTGACGAACATGGATAAATAACGACCAATGTGGGTCAGTATGATTAAGGTCCATTTTGATGTGTAATTCTCCTTTCTCTCCCTTTCTCATAAAGTCTTCTTGTTCAGACAGAGTTGATTGTATTCCTGTATTTTTCTATGATTTTGTGAATGCAACTCTCAGTTTGTGATTTTTCTTTTCCTCTGCTCTGGTTTTTGTATTTAAAAGGAAATAACATATTTAGAATTTTTGACCTTGTTTTTTTTTTTTTTTTTTAAATTTGATTTTAGACTCCATTTCCTAACCAGGCTTTCTATAAGATAGCAGACAGCCGGAACAACAGACAAAAGAAATGTCTAACATTCCAGCCAGCTTTTTTCCCCAGTTCATCCTCCCTCAATAAGTGAGTTATCTGATTCAGATGAATGTCACAAAAAATGACTTTATGATAAACTGACACTTTTACACTTTAAAGGAAACAGATTTCAGCAGGAACAAGAGACATTTCCTGCTTTAAGATGATTTAAATGTTCACAGCAAAACATAATTTAAAAGCACTTCTAAATACATTTTTTTAAAAGAAGATTTTTCCTTTGGATTTAAAGAGGGGAAGGAAATGTATAATGTGCTTTTAGCCTGGGAAGAGAAAATAGGGAACACATGCTCATGTTTTCAGCTATTGAAGTCAGGAAGGAAAGAGAGATCTTATCAGGAAACATTCACACATGCAGGGAGAGATACTCCATCCCAAGCAACAGAATTCTCTGGTTTTGTCTGTAGTGGATCCCAGCTTGGATACACACCATAGCCTCAAAATAAATAATAAAGTAACAAGTATTATTGTTCATTATTTTTCATTAAAATTATTAGTGAACCATGTAACCTGTTTCTCACAACACTTTGGAAATGTTAACACATGTTTGATTTTTGGTCAGTAGGGGTGTTATATACCTTGTAAATAAAACCATAAACTATTCGAATCCACAAATATATAGGTGTGCATAGGTATGCATTTATTGGTTTTGAAGAATCTTTCAGCTCAACCTTTATTTTTTCTCTTAACTTTGAATGCATATTTTTCAGAGACTCTCCTATTTCTATTTAATTATTTAAGGTGTCAAACCTGTTACACTCTGAGTGTAAAAAAAAGCATGTTTATTTCTATCACATGCCTTAAGAAGGGTGCTGAGTTTGGGTACTGCTGAAGAACTCAAGAATTGGGATTCTAAATCCAGCAGTTCCTTCCTTAAATAATGGTGGCCTACAGTGTTGCCCAAATAGTAGTTTAAAATTTTCCTTAATGGCAAGGATCAGAAATCAGCTAGGAGGTACTTAGATCATCAGCTCATCTATTATGGAAGTGAGAAGGAATCTAGGAATATAAGGGTAGGTTTATGTTGGATCTCGAGGACTACGAGAGCCAGGGAGCTGACACCGCCAGGTATCTCTCCTGGCTGTTACACCCCGCTGTCAAAATCAGACAAGTTTGATTTTCTTTTAAAGCCACCCAATTTTCTCTAAGTAAGCATGATACGTGGTCACTAATCTGTTCTAGGTTTTAAACATTAAAACCATCAAAAAGCACGACTACTTCTTTTTATGAACCAAATTTAGACAACTTGAAATAGCACTGATATTTCACCTTGGAACAACTGCCACCTTTTGGACCAATCCATCTGAGTTGGGAGCTGTGAGAGATTGTCACTGAGTTGGTGGCCCCTACACCAGTCACAGGTCAGGATTAAGTAATGTAAGAGCATTACAGATCTTAATGGAAGTATATTTTTTGGATCGTGGAGTGGACAGATGTAGCTCCCAGAAGGACGTGGTTGCTACTTACAGAAGAAGGGTAGGGTGTTGGACAGATAAAACTGTGAAACTGTGATGTGTACTGCAGCAAGCCTTACCTAGTAACTGATGATCCAGAACTTTATATGGTCCAGTTCAAAAATTAAATGAGCACAGTGTAACAACAACAACAACAAAAAAAAAATATATATATGTATATATAAAATATCAGAAAGAAAAAAGCCAAGTACATAATTTTTAAAAATAAAAAAATAAGCAAAAGGCAAAGTACATGTATTATAAGAGCAATCAAATATTCAAATTTTCACAGAAAAATCCTACTGTCCATGATAACAGATTTAATATAGGGAAAAAATATCCATGCACCAACATTCATACATATATCACATAAAATCTCTTCTTTTTTTTTTGAGCAATCCAAATTTCCTAAAATTAGAGAACAGAAGTTTATAAACCACCATGCAGGGATCTCTTTCCCTAGGACCTGCAGATGATTCCCTGTGAGGAACTGCTTGATAAGCACATTGTTCTGATTTTCTGGTAGAAATATTCTCTTTAAAGAAATTGACAACATTTAGAATGGCTTTAGATTTACAAAACGAAATTAAGTAAAGCCTATACAGAGATTTCCATCTCAAACTCAGTTTCCTATTATTAACATTTCACATTAGTATGGTGCATTTCTTACCATTAATATGCCAGTATCAGTACATTATTTTTAACTGAAATCCATACTTGGATCAAACTTGCTCAGTTGTTCCCTATGTCCTGTTCTGGTTCAGCACCCCATCCAGAATGCTGCATTAGTTTTAGCTGTCATTTTTCTCAGACTCCCCCTTGGCTATGACAGTTCATCAGACTTTCCTTGTCATTGATTATCTTGACAGTTTTGAGAAATTACTGGTCAGGTATATTATAGAGTGCCTATTATTGGAATATGTCTGTTTTCCCTCATAATTCAATTGGGGTTATGAATTTTAGGGCAGAAGATCATAGAGGCAAAGTGATATATTAATCACATCATAACAAGGGTACATACTGCCAGCATGAGTTATGACTGTTGATATTTATCCTGGACACCTGGCTGAAATAATGATTATTAAATTCCCTCACATGAAGCTGCTTCCTACCTCCAGCTTTCCACTCTCTACTCTTAGGAAGGAAGCCATGATGTACAGCCCCCACTTTAGAGAGTGGAGGGTTCTGGTCCTGCTCCTTGAGATTAGAGTGTCTATATAAAGTGACATGCATGTTTTCAACACATGAATCATTCTAACCTCCTCTCTTGACCTATATCCATAAGCTCCCTCTCCCACAGAGACCTGATTTTACCATGTAGCAACCATTTAATTAAGTATTCAATTCTAACATACACGTATAGAAATATTAGAATTGTTAATAATATTGCTATGGACAAACTTTTCAGTTATTTATTCACAGATTGAAGGACATCTTGGTTGTTTCCAATTTTTAGTGATTATGATTAAATCTTCTATACACATTTGTGTAAAGCTTTTTACGTAGACGTAAGTCTTCAAATCAATTAGACACATATCTAGGACAGTATTTGCCCCATCCTATTTTAAGAGAATGCTTTCAATTTGTCAGAAACTAGAGATCTGTCCTCCAAGTAGCCATCACATTTCATGTCACCACCAGCAACGAGGGAGACGTCCTGTTGGTGTACACGCTCACCAGCACGTGGACTGTCCATTTCTTGAGTTTTTAGCTATTCTAATAGGTGTCTGCTTGTTTCTTGTTGTTGTTTTAACTCAACTTTCTGATGACAATGATGCATATGTTTTCATATTCTTATTTGTCATCTGCACATTTTCTCTGATTAAGTGTATTTTCAGATCTTTTGCCCATTATTAAAATTGTTTGTGTTCTTATTATTGAGATTTAAAGACTCTTTGTATATTTCATATATATGTTCTTTACCAGATACGAGGTTTACAAACGTGATCTGCAGGTCATGTTTTTTTGTTTTGTTTATTAGATGCTGCCAAAGGACTTGGTGGACTTTGATTTCTTTGATCTTGCGTCACATTGAGCTGATATGCTCAGAAATACACTGACCTTAAAAACCACTATCTAGGTATAACAAATAGTTCAGTATCTCAGAGTTCATAAGTTTTGAAGTACATTCGGAATATTTCCTTAGTATAGATTTTTTGCCTTAAAATTTATTTACCACATTTTTCCTACAGAATCATACTTTTACTATATTACTTTGTATTTAATTCAAATTTCATGGTTTGGTCAGCTGTAGCATCATTATAAAGGTATAGATTTTTATTGTTCATTCTTTCTTTCTAAATTTTGCAACTTAATCTAATCTTTATAATTTCTTGTAAGTGAATTTATTAATTATAGAACAAAATTATAATTTATTTAAACTTTCTAGTTATGTAAGTCTGCTTAATTGAGTTTGTGGACAACATAAGACTATTGAATTAGTGGAGAGGTACATTTACAGTAAGGCATCTAAATTAGTTAAACCTATCAGAGGTGCAATCTTGTACCTGGTTTCTTTCAAATATCTTCCTCAAATAGCATTTCTTATGTGTGATTTATCAAGCTATAATGTAACAGTAAAGTCAAGAATGCTTGGGCATTTATTTAAATTAATTAACTATAGAAAACCATTCTGCTTCAAAGAAAATCTAGTAAATGCAGGTTGATTTATTATCTTTGAGAATGGAAGTAAAAATAAATTTATTTTGTTCACAATTTCTTTAAATCGAGCATAGTTTTTGCATCATCATAATTAATCTGCCATACTGATTCTTAGATTGGGAACCTCTCTTTGATTTATTGGCTTAAGTGTCTCTTGGTAAATCTTCATTAATTTCTAATTTGGCATCTGGCATTGTTTAAACCAGGATATATTATATAAATGTATTCATGACGAGTTGTGCATGATAACGTAATAGACACTAAGGGGGATATTAAAAAAGTATAGGCAATACCTGAGACACTTAAGAAATGTACACTCAAAAATACTTTGAGAATTAATGCTACAGAAAAGGAAAGTTTTCTAAACCAGAAAAATATTTTGAAAAATATGCTATGATTCTTGCTTTGTTAAAATCCAGGTATGTGGAGAGAGGTGAGAAGACAATATGAGTGGAATGAACAGCTGGAATATTGTAGAAGACCAGATTGAAATTATGAACAGGGGCAATCATTGGAGCTACAGAGGAAAAAGCAGATGTGAGAGCCTGTTGGAATTAAGTAGTTATAAAATTGAACAATTCAGTGAACAAAGGTAGATGTTAAAGACAGAGGATTCAAGAATATGCTGAGTAAATTGTCATGCTTTCTATACAGCTAGAAAGGTGTGAAAAGAGATAATTAGGTGAAGCAAAAGCATTATTTGCTATTTCACCATGTGTTTATGATATTAATATTCTTTAAGAGGGAATATGTGAAAGACAAGGAGATGGTCTGAGTGGAATTTACTAAGTGAGGAACCAAAGATGGGAGAGAAAGGGGAAGAGCTTTGGGGTTTTCACTCTTTGAGGATAGGAGCTCTTCATATGATCTGTAACCCTCTCAGCCCAATAACCCTACACTAAGAAGTGTGATGTGTGTCTTAAGAAAACTGAGGATCAGAGATGGAATACACCTTCCCCAAATAGAATGAAATAGAAAGCTATTTACTCTCCTGTCTCTGTGACTTCAGCGCTCATAGACACCTCATGGTACAAAGCTGCCTTCCCAGAGTGAGGTAATTTGTCTCTAGGTCGTCTGGAAAGCCTCCTGTTGCTAGCTGCCTGCGAGATTATTCTGTACAACACGGTTTATCACTGTACTGGAAATTACTGTCTTTCAAATGGAAACAAGAAACGTTAAATCAATTTGTTCTATCTCATGTCTCATCTCAAGTAGCCTGTTTCTTTCCTCCCTTTCTCCTGTTTTCTCTCTTTCTTTCCTTCCTTTCCTTTCTTTTTTAAAAAAATGTTTGCCCCGTGGGTAAGAGGTAGGTTCTGGCATAAGACTATGTTTATGGGCTGAATTGCATCTCACTTCAAATTCATGTGTTAAAACCCTAACCCACAGTGCCTCTGAATGTGACTGTATTTGGAAGTAAGGTGTTTAAAGAGGTAACTAAGGATAAATGAGGTCACTGCTGGTGGGACCCAATGCAATATGTCTAGTATCCTTATAAAAACAGATGTTAGGACACAGATACACTTTGTTGTGGCAACCATAGCTAATACAGAAGGATAGTGCTTAAACACCAAATCTGTAACTTACTAATTTTGTGAATTTGATAGATTTACTCTTTGTTTCTATTTCCTCATCTATAAAATGAGTATTGTGTTAGAAACTACATCCTAGTATTGAGTAAGAATTAAACATAAAGGAATTAGAATGGTGATTAGGTTAATAACTTTAGCTACTATAATTTTCATTGAGTAATTCCTGCCACCATCTTGAGTATAATGTAAAAGCAGAAGGTCAGTATTCATAGAGCTTATTCTGTGTTGAAAATGCCATTTCAGACTTTTTGAAGGTCTAAAGAAATAACTGAAAAATAGCACTGATTTAGAAAGAGTTTGGGAACAATATAAGAGACATCGTTGTTCTGATATGGTTAGGTATGAAAGCTGACAATTGCTGGAATATAAGTTGTAAAGTGAAGAACTACAGATCTCAGTCTAAAAGGCATGTTCTCCTGAAGAGTCGAATCTTCTTTTATAGCTAAATTATTTTGGCAGTTTGGCTTGGGTGGCTGGAAGAGAAAAATTCAAAGGAAGTACCAGAGGGTAATGACATGGGTGAGAATTTATGGGATGATCCAAAGAGCAAGACACTCACATAGAATGACAGAGACTTATAGTAGGACAACATGATGATGTCAGATTTCTAGTACATCTTTTTTTTTTGTGATATACACATTATTTTATCATCTTTTAAAAAACGAAAAATTATATATGTTGGTTAAGAATATACTATACGCATAGCACTAATATACTTTAAACTTCCTCGTTCAGATTTTCTTTTCTTTTTCTTTCTTTCTTTTTTTTCTTTTTGAGACATTAGAGTCTCCCTTTGTCACCCTTGGTAGAGTGCTGTGGCAGACTACCAAGCAACCTCAAACTCTTGGGCTTAAGAGATTCTCTTGCCTCAGCCTCCCTGTAGCTGGGACAACAGGTGCCTGCCACAGTGCCCTGCTGTTTTTTGTTATTGTTGTCATTGCTGTTTAGCAGTTGAAGTTGTTTTAAACATTTAACTATTAATCAATTAGCTCAATGAGCATTTGCCATGTCTAGTAGAAAATTCATTTTTAGCTGTGTCTTTATTTATGGTGTGTCAGTGAAATACAGGAGAGACAAAACCTGAAAACCAGAAAAGGAGAAAAAAAACCCTTGAAGAATCTTTCCAATTTTCTGCTCAGCAGTTGCTAATGTTGCTATCCTCTGGTGTTTATTACTTCCAGCTACTCAATTTGCCGATCCCCAGGGGGCCTACCCCTCTGCCTACGAGAATCTGCTGTACTATTTTTTGTTTTTAAATCTTTAACTGAGGTGCCTTTATTTTTTTCTTTAATTTTTCAACTATTTTTCATTTGGGGTGAGTTTGTAGCACGCTATTCCCAGGAAAAATGAATAAAGAAAGGAAACATTAGAATAAACTTATTGTATGAAAGGAAGATAATAAACTCTGCATTTCTCTGACTTTTTATAGTTTTCTATTTTCTTTTTATTGTTTCATGTTTACTTTTGGTAAGTAGCATTCTCAATAGAAAATTCCAAACTACTTACAATAATGAGGGTCTGAAAATAGGTTTTTGTTATAAACATGACATAATAGACTTATAACTCTTGATTCCCCAATGGAGAACTTGAATATTCTCAGGGAGAGAATTGATAGTCAGATTTTTTCTCAGGAAGAGCATTTTGTGAGAGTGAAAATATTTGTGAAGTTTCTCAAGGGAGCTCTAAGGCTGTGCAACTGCACAGTTGCCACATACCAAATTCGAACAAGTCAGCACAGAGCCTCTCTTTATCTCTTTATTAACTTTCCCCCAGGGCATCACATTTTTGAAGTATTGAATCATCAGTATAAGCATTATTTTGGCATTAAGATTATTTATCTATGACACAAAATAAAGATAAAATATCATGAGGTTCACTGCATGGTATCTACAGCACAATTACTATAAGAAGTGAAATTAGAAGAGCAAAGATATATTCTTATCAAACTTTTAAAAAATATTTTACCTTTTTAAGGTATTTCTTATCTGTTAGGTTGTTGTATCTTGACAATAATGCTGTGCCGTCATTTGGGTAGGTATGT
>NW_003852590.1:434276-442493 GCF_000181295.1 Otolemur garnettii
AATGCTTTCTATTGTTAGGGGTGAGGAATCTATGGCCTTGGTTCCTCATGGGCCTTCTGGATCTTTGAGTGCAGCCTTTTGACTGAATCCAAATTTTACTGAACAAATTTGTCACAGGTATGAGAAATAAACTCCCAAGGTTTTCAAATTTTTTGACTTCACATGCAGTCCCTTGACTGAATCTAAACTTGATAGGAAAAAATCTCTTTATTAAACGAATTTGTTGCAGTTTCTTATTTTGATAATAATAATAATAATGCAAATATCAGTTTGGATTATTGCACTTTTATTATTTCTTTTTCCTTTTTTGTATCTCACACTACTGTTAAAAGAATGTAATTCTAATTTTATAAAGGAAAGAAGCAGGGTTCAAAATAATAAAATAGTCCAAAAACAAGCCTGTTAAGTATCAGTGTAAACATATCTGATAATTAAGAAAATTCATATTAATCACTGTACTTATACTGTCAAATTTTTGAAAACAGTGTTGATGAAAGAAAATTTAAATATTAGTAAAAATTATATTTACACAGTAATGCATGGATTGATTTGTGTCATTTGGTTTAGTAAAAATGTTAAATAAGAATTTGAAAAAAGTGAAAAGTACTTGATAAAGGAGTCACTGTCTTACAGGAGAATCATATTTCTAACTGCGTTGGTAGGACCAATTTTTGAAATAAGGTGTATATTGATATGTAAGCTAGTAAAAAATAAAATAGATTATAAATGTTCAAAGCTTAAGCTTACTTTCAATGAACTAGTCTAGGTTTGAGATTTGGCAAGAATGTTTCCTCAGACCCAGTTCAAGGTGACTTTCCTTTACTACCACTTTCAAATCAGCCAACACGGCTTGAAATGAATCCTCACCAGGTAAGGATATAAGTGATTCATGGATAATGCTCACAGGAGCTATCTTAGTCTGCTAGGTTTGCTATTAACAAAATATCGCAGGTGGAGTGGCTCAAACAACAGGAATTTGTCACAGTCCTGAAGATTAGGAAATCCAAGATCAGGATAATGGCCAATTGGGTTTCTGGTGAGGGACCCCTCCTGAGTGGCAGATAGTGTCTGCCTTCTTGCTATGGCCTCATTGGATCTTTCTTCTGTGTTTGCACATGGAGAGAGAGATAGAGAGAGAGACAGAGAGAGAGAGAGAGAGAACGTGAGTGAGCCACAAATCCTACTGAGTTATGACTGGACCTTTAGTATCTCTTTTAACTTAATTATCTCCCAGATTCCTTATTTCTGAGCACAGTCACATTGTGGGACAGGACTCCAACATTTTGTTGGAACACGATGCATTTCAGAGCAGGAGCCTTCCTAGCCTTTCAAGGAAGTGCCTCAAAACTAGGTCAATAAATTTGTCTCAGAACTGAGGATGACTGCTCTACTTAGTCATCTGAAGCTGGAGATAAATCAGCCCTACACTCCACTTTCTAATGTTTAATATAATTCTTTCCTTCCCACATAGCCACAGACTTCCATTCTCTGTTCCTTGCTTCAATATTAAGCTTGCAACAAAACTGATCATAACCTATTACACTCCTATAGGAAATACAGAAATCACTAACTTCATATGTTTTACGTTTTCTATCAGTTTGCCCAACTTTGTGTGTATCCAACTTTGTGTGTGTGTGGTTGTGGTGGTGATTTCAGAGGGAACAGACACCTTGGAAAACAACTATACTCCATAAGTCTCTTCCAATAAGTTTTGTGTCTTTTTTAGTTCACAAAAGGACAGACTGTTTTGCTAAAACAGACCCTCACTGCCTAATCACTCCTCTACCTTCATTCTTCACCTGCAGTTGACTATCACGTGTTAGAGAACAGAAGACACTGGTGGTCAATTCCTACAACTTAATTTGGAATTTTTTTTCTCATTCTGTTAGTTGTATGGGCGAATTATGAAATTACTCAGAAGTTGTATTCAGAACGTGGAGTTATTTTTCATAACTTTGCATAATAAAGTGTAATAAATATTCTAAGAGCCAAAAACTTAGTATGTAACATTTTCCGTAAAATTTTGGGAAAATGATTAGTCATTGTCACTAATATGAAAAAGGTGGTGAAACATTCCCAGTGGCAGCAGAGAGAAATTTCGGTGATAAATCCCTTTGCATAGAATCTTCCTTACTTCTTTACTCCTAGTGTCATGCCCTGACTTAATCTCATGAATGCAATAGAAATATTGCTTCTAGTTCAAATCTCTGCTCCACATGGTTTCTTTTCAGAGTCTTTCTTTGAGCACCCCAGATGACATAGCTCCATGGGTGTGTTCCATGACTTCCTCTAATTTTTAAATCACTTCATGAATCCTTATATTGCATGTTAAACATTTATTTGCTTACCAGCATCTTCTCTCAAATGTAAGCTCTTTAAATGGAGGAATTATGTCTTGTCACTCTGATTTTTAACTCTGTGAATATTTGAATGAATCAATGAATTATAGTATCAGTGGAAAATTTGTCCATTTTCACAGAAAATAAAAGTCAATGGAAACAGTAAAAACAAATATATAAACTAAAATTATTTGAAATTCTATTAGTGAAAGTTAATTTATATAATGGGGCCTAATTATATACAAATCCTTTATTAGAGAAGACAATAATTATTTAACTACATTATTTCTTCCTGTCATCTACCCTTCTCCTTCTACTTTTTCCCTTCTATTTCTCAGAAAGCTGCCTATATTCTGTGTTTATCACACGTGTTCTCATAGATCCTATTGGATGGAAAACAGTGGAGTCACATCAGCATCTGGTCACAGATGCCTTAACTCTACGTCCTCAGATGAACTACTACTCTGTTACACAGAAGCGTGGTAAAGAATTCCACAGAGAGGGCAGCGCCTGTGGCTCAAGGAGTCGGGCACCGGTCCCATATACCGGAGGTGGTGCACTCAAGCCCAGCCCCAGCCAAAAAAAAACAATTCCACAGAAGACTATGAAGCAGATACTATGGGGATCCTAGTGTACATTTTAATCTTTGATGTAGCTCACAACCAAGGTTCTCCAATATGCTCTATAGTCTACCAGAGAATTTTCATATTGTGCAGTCAATGTTCTGTTACGTGAAGTATTTGCCGTGTCTAAATGAATTCACATATCAGTACCTTGTTTCCATAGTAATTAGATTTTTCTATAGTCATTACAAAATAACAGAGAAAAAAATGTATTCACAACATTTTTCTATGTATATTCTACAACCATTTTATACTAAATAATTGTATTTAGAATAATTGCATTTAAAATTGCCATTCAGAGATAATAATACTAATACACGTTTTTTTTAGAACCTGATGAAAGTCCTTATTTCTTTCTACTTTTGCTTAAGGAGTGTGTGTGTGTGTATGTGTGTGTGTGGGTGGGTGTGCCTGTTCTTTTAAAACTTGTTAGTTATTCGTTTGAACTTCAATTAGTATTCAGGGGCTGCTCTTGTGGACATTTTAATGTCTGTGAGAAATTAGAGAAATATTTTACAGAGCGTGAGGATGCAAAGTCAGGATTGGCAACAATAAGGTTCTGGATTTCTCCTTAAGTGTTTTTTCCTTTCAAAATAATTTAAAGATTAAAAAAAGATGAGATGGCACAAATGAGTATACTGATATCATTTCATATGTAAAGTAAGGCAGCAGAGTAAAATGAAATATATTGAATGGACATAGGAATAAAAAAGATCCAAGTTTGATTATAAGTTTTTCAAAGGAAAGCACATTAACCATCCATGAGCGTTAAGTTTTCCATCTGTTAAATGAGTCTATTACAGCCTATTTGCGTTTATGATGAGTAAAGATAGGATGGGGAAATCACACAGCATACAGTGAGTAACCTTAGTGGAATTTCCTTAGCACAGTTTAATCCAGGCCTGCAAACGCCAACATCTGTGAATTCTGCAGAGGCAGAAAATGTCTCCAGATAAAGTTTAATGTGTGTAATTAGGGATTTAGCAAAAATTGCCCCATTTATTTTCAGAATGGTTGCTATGATTTATCTCAAATCAAACAGCACAAAAAAGAAAAATGGAAGGGGAAGGATAAATGTGAAAACAAAGAGTCTAGTATCCTCAAATTAAATATACACTTCTTGTATTATTAGTGATATTCAGAGAATTACTGACATCTTTAACATCACGACTACCACCTATCACATCACCTCCAGTTATAATTCTTACCTATTTGACACTGAACAGAAAGATACAGACTCTTATTTGTAGAAAACTGTAAAATAAGATGGAAAAAATGAGTGTCAATATATCGTACCATACTATGGCCAAAATCAAAGAAGCTGGGCTTGGTGGATAGGTGGATAATTTCTCTCTATAACATAAGCATTGTAAACTGAAAAAACATAATATCTAAAAGGTAGATTCTAGGTAAAATAAAATATTAAAATCCTTTGAAAATTTAGAAAGAAAACTTGATAAACTCAAAGAGTAAGTAAAGTGTGTGAGAAATTTTATATGTGTAAGTTGAATGACGGGAGAACTATTTTTCTGTAATAAATTTTCATAGAAGAAAAGAATAAACCTTAAATAAAAAATTTAGAAAAAAATATGGAATAGGATTAAATAATGACAAATTGTTCAAGAGTCTGAAGTACGGCTCGGTGCCTGTGGCTCAAGCAGCTAAGGCGCCAGCCACATACACCTAAGGTGGTGGGTTTGAATCCAGCCCAGGCCCGCCAAACAACAATAATGGCTGCAACCAAAAAATAGCCAGGCGTTGTGGCGGGCGCCTGTGGTCCCAGCTACTTGGGAGGCGGAGGCAGGAGACTCGCTTGAGCCCAGGAGTTGGAAGTTGCTGTGAGCAGTGAAGCCATGGCACTCTACCCAGGGGGACAGCTTGAGGGTCTGTCTCAAAAAAAAAAAAAAAAAGAAAGAAAGAAAGAAAAAAAAAAGAGTCTGAAGTACAAAGTGACCCAAGTAAGCAATGTACTATATGATACGGTCAACTATTTTAAATTGCATGCAAACTTTATGGCCACCCTGTATAAAAATCTTCAGACATATTATCATATATATCCTCCATAATCCATATTATAGCATGACAAATAGTTACTACACTCACATAAAAAAGTAAGACATAAAATTAAGCATTTTTCCTAACATGAGTATTTGAACATTTTTATGGTGTGATTTGAAGTCTATACTGAAATATCATGATCAGACGCTTCTGGCTCATGTTTTAGAATGAGAGGTGTCTATGCTACAGGATATACTATTGAAAATAAGATTGTAAAAGGTGGTCTGATTCATGAGAAAATTAAGAAGCAAATTTAAGACAATTT
Source organism: Otolemur garnettii (assembly GCF_000181295.1). NCBI lineage: Eukaryota > Metazoa > Chordata > Mammalia > Primates > Galagidae > Otolemur > Otolemur garnettii. The sequence goes on from NW_003852590.1 coordinate 439,562, forward strand.
TATGGTTAAATTGATAAAGCAAATGAGGGGAAAATAATGAAGTACATCAACAACTTCTGACTTAAGCCAAGGGTCAGGGATAGTTCCAGGCACTGTGGTGGCGAGACTAAAAGAAAAAAGCATATTGCTTTAGATGTAGTTTGAGTTTGAAGTATTTAGATACTTCAGTGGAAATGCAAAATAAGAAGGCTAGTATGTGGACACAGAGCTCAGGATAGAGGCTCTACTGAAAATAAAAATGTGAGAATCAGGACATAAGTGATAATTGTTTCTCTGGAGTGATTCATAAGTGGCCACTGAAGTAGTAGGAAATCTAGGAGGTCATAGACAATACAAATGTGTTTCCAGAAATTTTCCCGGGTCAACAATGTCAAAAGCACAGAAGGTTCCAGATGGGAAGGGCTAACACATATCCATGGAATTTAGTGATAATGACATTACCAGTGCTCTTGCAAGAAATCTGTTAACGTGGCGTGGCAGCAGCAGGTGAACTGGTTATGCAGAGGAACAGAGACTGAGCAAACAATTTAGGATATGACTTAATACATCTAAGACAGAGTATTTGAAAGGAAAATTTTATACAGGGGACAGATTTATATGGTTCTGCCACTAACTAGAGACAAAAGCTGAAAGTAAAATTAAATTACTGTAGGATAAAACAGCAGGCATAGGGGAAGAGGATTTAACTTTGGCCCAAAGAAAAGATGTATTTTCATTAAAACAATAGCTTTTAAAATAATGGTTTGGGGTAGAAGATACAAATAAATGTGCAAGGTTTGTGAGATGGGGGGGTGAGAAAGTTGTTGAGACATAGACAGAAGTCAAAACGTTTCTTGCTTGGATTCATTTCCTTTGTGAGAAAAAGATTCAGCCCAAGTGCCCATCGACCCACGAATGGATTAATAAATTGTGGTATATGTACAGCATGGAATACTCTGCAGCCATAAAGAAAGATGGAGACTTTACCTCCTTCATGTTTACCTGGATGGAGCTGGAAAATATTCTTCTTAGCAAAGTAATTCAGGAATGGAAGAAAAAGTACCCAATGTACTCAGCCCTACTATGAAACTAATTTATAGCTTTCATGGGAAAGCTATAACCCAATTATAGCCCAAATATATGGGAAGAGGGGAGAGGAGGGGAAGGGAGGGGGAAGGATGGGTGGAGGAAGGGTGATTGGTGGGATCACGCCTATGGTTCATCTTATAACGTTACATGTGAATCTTTCTAAATGTAGAATATAAATGTCTTAACACAATAACTAAGAAAATGACATGAAGGCTATGTCAACCAGTTTGAGGAAAATATTTCAAATTGTATATAAAAACAGCATACTGTACCCATGACAGTATTAATGTACACAGCCATGGTTTAATAAGAAAAAGGTAAATAAAATTAATTAAAAAAGAGACAAAAGGAAATGCAAAAAAAAAAAAAAGAGAGAGAGAGAGAAAGATTAAGATGCCTTTTCAAAATGAAAGAAGTAGTCATTAATATTTTCTTATTGAAAGATTTCTGGGTTGTTTGGATCTTAAACTCTATAAATTAAGTATAAATATCATAATTTCATAGTAACTTCTGCCTTAGAAATTTGGTACTGCTATCTCCAGATTAAACATTTGAATAATTTATAATTGTATTACATTGATTGGACAGAGATAAAGGAAAAAGGAGTCAGGACTTCAAGAGGTGCTTGTATAAGAAGATAAGACTTAATTACCAACTAATAATTTTTTCTATATCTCTATGTTCTTTGTCTAGAGACATAGATCATTTTTTAAATTAATAAAACCACACCTGGGAATAAGAATGTGAAAACAGCTAAGTGCATAGTCATGTTTATTTTAGCAGAGAAAATGACCTGACATTTTCAACAACGTAGGCTTCAATATTACATTATTAGTTACAATGGCACAGCCACCTACTTATTGTTATACATGATATACATAAAATTAAGTTGGCATTGTTAATGACCAGATGGTAATGTTGGGAATAATCAGAGTAGTATGAATTTTAAAGACATACACAAAAATACACATGCATTTTAAGATCAACTAAGCCCAAACTGGTGTTCATATAGGAAAAAATAGTCTAATAATGGAAAATACATTAGGTCAATGGTTTTATGGAAGTATTTTAGTCTTTTTTCCCAGCTTTTAAAAATGTTTTCATTTTGTTCATTTGCTTATGAAACAACCATCTTCTACCACTTTGTATAATGAGAAGACTGCTTAATATATTTATGAATCCAGATCTCAGGGAAGGTTATACTTTGCCCACCCAATTATTCCACTTTAATCATGATGATTGCATTGTTTTTGTTTCGTTCTGACAGTAATTGTTTTAAATATATCTAAGTGATAAACCTCTGGCTAATGAGATGAGAGGAAACTGGTGCTGCCATCCTGGGTTGGGGACGAGGTACTTTTGAAAATCATGCCTGTGACTGAAGTGAGCATCTTGTATATGGGGGAGAATGACCCCAAATAAAATCAATTTTCCATGAATTCTGGAAATAAGAAAATAAAAAGAAACTAGTTCCTTGTTGAATTAACTAGTATTTCTTGTTGGTTGGTTGGTTGGTTGGTTTTTGAGGCAAGAGAGTCACATTATTGCCCAGGTTAGAGTTCCATGGAGTCATCATAGCTCACAGCAACCTCAAACTCTTTTCAAGCACTCCTCATGTCTCAGCCTTCCGATTATCTGAGACTATAGGCAAGGGCCACTATGCCCAGCTGATTTATTTATTTTTTGTAGAGAGAAGAACTCACTCTTGCTCTGCTTGGTTTTTAAATTCCTGAGCTCAGGCAATCCTCCCATCTCAGCCTCCCTGAAGGCTGGGATTAGAGATTGCAGACCCAACACCTGGCCTTCAATTAACCAGCATTAAAGCATCCTGCCTATGTACTTTGTATAATTAGGAGAATAAGTC
>NW_003852590.1:442936-454560 GCF_000181295.1 Otolemur garnettii
AGATTGGCCAATTCTCTAGGGAAACTGTTCTTGAATTTGGCTTCCATTACAGGAAGTCATAATTTTCAAGAGAATTACTTAATATGAAATTTCCCAATGACAGCTAATGAGTCAAATCATAATCTCCTATGTATGGAGACTGAAAATAAGAATTCAGCTCTACGTTTGTTCTAGCAGAACCAGTGAAGAGACTTTCCATAGTACAAATCAGAGAGGAAGGATTCTAAAAGAGCCATGTGGTCTCCCTGAGTTTAGGGGACACAGCAGAGAGTCTGTGAAAGCCAAGGTGGCTAGAATAGGCAGAGCAGAGTACCAGATGGAAAAGTATATAGGGAACAAACCCAGAGATCTTCAGAGGGACCTCACATCTTCATCTCAATACTGATTAGCACATGTGTGAAAGAAAAGTACCCAAGTTGGGGTAGAGACCCACCTTTACACACATAAAGCTGGGGATAGTTCCTACCCCTAAGTTACAAAAATCTCAACTCTTAGAGCCTCAAGTAGAATACTCAGAGGATTGTTTGCCTTTGTAGTGAGGAAAAAATTAACCACAGAATAAATATTTCTTCAGTCCTACCTAACAAACTTTAACAGCAAGACAACAAAATACCAAAGTGATTTCACATCATCACAAAAGAAAGTTCAGTAATATTTATAGAACTATGAGACACACATATATCACCAAAGCATGCAAAGAATACTAAAATATAACTCACAATAAGAAAAGGCAAATGACATAGACACAGAAACAAGAATTAGTAGACTGTGATATTAAAAATCATAATTGGACTTTTAAGGAAAATCATATTTTATGTTCCAGAAGCTAGAGAAAATATTAAGTGTATTGTTAGGTGGAGATTTAGAAGATGGAGACCCAAGCCCAGTGTATATAGATGAAATTAAAAATGTCTATAATTAAATTTATACTAGACAGGATACTAAATAGATGAAGCATTGAAGAAAAAAAAAAAATAAGAAACTTAAAGACGTAATGATGGAAATTATGTACACTGAAGCAGAGAGAAAAAAGTATTTCCAAAAGACGTGAATGGAGAATTGATGGATGTATAAGTAGACTCCTAAAAAGAGAGGGGAAAAAATGAAGAAGAAAAATGGCACCAGCAGGAAATGAGGATCTACAGAAAGGAACGAAGACCCAGAGACGGTAACTATGTCAGTAAATATAAAATATCTTAAAAAATAAATCTCTTTAAAAGATAATTAGATCATCAGTTTTGAAAAAAGTTCTAAGCTCATAAAAGATGTTTACAAGGGAAAGCTTCATGTGGGGTATATGATGATGCTGTATCACCACAACATTCTAAATGTGTTCCAAACCAAACGTTTATTTTAAAGAGATTACTCACTGTTTGAAGCCAATATAATAACATTATAGCACATTGCTAATAACATATATAAAAACAAAATGTATAACAACAATAGCATGGGGGCAAAAAAGTAAATACAGTATACTGTTTGAAATTTCTTACACTCTAAGAGAAATGGTTTAATATCACTTGAAGATAGAAGTAGGATAAATCACAGATTTATGCCCCAAATCCCAAACTAACCATAAAATAAAATAAAGAATTGAAGCAAATAAGCCAACAAATAATATCACATATAAGAATCAATGCAAAAAAAGGAAACATAAAAAAGAAAAAAAACAGAACCAATAGAACAATGATGGCATCATAAAAGATTTAAACACAAGCGTATCAAATATAAATCAGAAAGTACCTAAGGTAAAGGTAAGCATTACCTGATTGAGTAAGATCGGAAAACCCAACTCTACTTTGCCTAACAGCATCCACCTGACAGTTGATCACACAAATTAACAGTGCAAAGATGAGAGACGTTTTACCATCTTTACACAATCAAAAGAATCCTTAGGGGGCTATATTAAAATAAGATTACATTTTAGAGCAAGGATATTAAAAGTGTTAAAGGGAGTCAATTTATGTGAGTAATGAAAACAATATTCATCAAGAGGACAAAACAATCCTAATGTTTAGGTACCAAGTAAAAAATTACTTGACGCAAATACTGACAATTGGAAAGTTAACTAGACAAATACAGAATTGTAGTCATGTATTTCAATATCCAGGTCCCCAAATACAATAAAAAACTATACAAAAACATTTAATTAGGATATGAAGCATTTGCTCAACCCTATGAAATAACTTGATCTAATTGACATTTATAAAACACTTCATTCCACAGAAGCAGAATGCACGTAATTTTCAAATGCATACAGAACATGTACAAGGTTACATCACATTCAGAGCCATACAATAAGTCTTGAAAAGTCAGAAATATTTCAAAATGTATAAAATATGTAGTCTGACCCTAATGCAATTAAACTGGAAATAAATACAGACATATCCAAAATCTTTGGAAAATACCCAAATACTTGGAAACTAAGTAACACCCTAAATAATCTATGGGTCAATGCTTAAAACACAGAACTCAGAGTATATTTTTAGCCAAATAAAAACACAGAATAATGAAAGTAAAAATAAAGCAATAGTTAGAAATATATGGCAAGAAAATCAAAATAAGAGTGAAAATAAATCCAATGAAAACAGAAAATATGAAGTCAATGAAACCAAAAGCTAGCTCTTTTGCAAAATGTATAAAATGGTTAGCCTTTAAGTAGATTGAACAACTTACTAACATTAGGAGGTGAAGGTTTATGCCATTGCAGATTTTATCATGAAAGAATATTCACTTTATGTCAATAAATTGGACAAAAAATTGAAATGGCCTAATTCATTGAAAGACATAAAATCTCTCTCAAGGAGAAATGGATAACCTGGAATGCTCTATAATTATTTGCTTATTTATTTATTTATTCATTTTTTGCAGTTTTTGGCTGGGGCCAGGTTTGAACCTGCCACCTCTGGTATATGGGGCCCTACTCCTTTGAGCTACAGGTGCTCCTCTCTATAACCATTTTTTAATAATAACATTTGTAATTACAATATCCCACAAGTCCCAGCCTCAGATGGCTTCATTGGTGAATTCTATCTAAAATTGAAAGCTGAAATACTATCAAATTTATGTCAAGTCTTCCAGAAAATTTAACAGAATGGTTTGAATACTTGCCAACCCCATCCATGAGGTTTGAATTAGCCTGATACTAAAATCAGAAAAAAAGAAACCATTATGAATAAAATAAAAATATTTAGCCTGAAGTACAGAAATTTCATGTAAAAATATACTTGAGTTTCTAGCAGGAAGTTTCTGTCTTCGTGTTAAAAACTTCAGGCAATCAACATTATAATACTTATACTTTTAATCTATTTATTAAGAAAATATGAAGAGAATGTCAACAAGAAGCCAGAATTCTTCAAAATGAATTCTTACATCATTTTAAAATAATTTTTACTGTGGTAAAATATATAGACCATGAAATTTGCCATTTTAACCAGTTTTAAATATACAACTCAGAAGCTTTAATTACATTCACGATATTATACAACATGACTCCTATTTCAAACATTTTTCATCATTCCAGACAAAAACCCTGTACCCATAAGCAGTAAATCACCACTCATGTGGCCCCTGGTAATCCCTAATCTGTTTTCTGTCTCTAAGAATTTCCCTAGTTTAGATATTTATATAAATGAAATCGTCTATTATTTGTCCTTTCGTGTCTGGCTTATTTTAGGTAGCATCATGTTTTCTAGGTTCATTCACGTATCACGTATCAAAACTCCATTCCTTTTGCATTTATGTATAATTGATATCAGGAACACAAGAAAGAGCAAGATCAGGCCCAAGACATTTTAACGTAACCATTTTGATTCATTTGCTAATGAATCAAATTAATCCAGGACTTTGAAGCTTCCTAAAAGGACTTTAATACTGCACATATTACCCAAATCTTCACAAATGACATTATTGTAGAGACTCACCCCCCATTTCTGAGATTTGCTCTATTTTTTAAGCCTTGGGAAATGAGGAGGGAGAAATGAGGTGATGCTTAGAGCTGAATTATTATAGGATCCGAGGATTGAATAGAAGTAGGCAATGGTCAAGGTTAGGAATAAAGATAAATAAGGCTGGCTACAGAGTGGCAGCAGTGTTGAGGATGTTATCAGGAGCACCCTACACTTGCCATGAAAAAGCTACATTTTATCAATATCCTATTAATAGTTATTTTCACATTCCTAATATTTAAAACAGCCTTATAAGCCCGAGTCAACAGCAAGCTATCCTTGTTCCATCACATTTGGATTAGGGATTTCACTGCAATTATTTTCAGTCTCCCAAGTGGTCTGTGGTCCAACAGAAGGAACCACTGGGACAGGAATATTACAGCATTGAGATATTTATTATGTCCTTTTATTCTTTGGGTTTAAAAACAATTTTAACATGTGGATGTTCCACTAAGAATATTGAATCCCAAGGGGAGGCCTGAAGAAAACTAAAAACAATGGGTTTGACATGGGCCCAGTACTTTTTGTTGTTGGTTTTGGGAAGAATGGTGGAGATGACTAAGTTGCCCTCAGCCTTTTGGTGGTTGAATCTCAGGCACTGATTCTACCTGGAGAAGTGAACAAGGGAAAAATGGGTAATGAGAAGACCGGGCCCTTGGAGTTGGTACAAAATATCAAGAAAGCAGTCACTGAGTTGCTCAGACAGCTAAGAAAGATGGTCTGGTATGAAGAAAACGCACTCAAAAACTTTCACCTTTTCCTCATTTTGGTAAGATTTAATATTTAGAAACAGAGACTTCAAAAGCCACTCCATATCTATTGAATTCAGATTTCTTCTACAGCACATATTAGCAATCAGGAAGAATTATAATGTTTTATTTCTATAAAAGATAACAAAAGCTACCTATGACACTAAAGAATTTCAGAATATTTGTGTGTTTTAAAAAGCCAATCTACCAAGTTAATTCCTCAGGATGGTAACTAGAAAAAGGGTGGCTGGCAGGGGAAGGCCTTTATGAAGAATAGATGAGTTGGATTAAAGTACAATTCTTTGATCATTTCCATATAGAAAAAATAAACTGGTGATATAATTAACCAATTTGAATCTATATTATCATTCAATTGTTTAATAGTGACAAGATTTTTATAAAAATCTATTCTGAATACTTTTCTTCATTTAAAAAATACTTATAATTATTATGGGTATATATTAGTTGTGTATCTTTATAGGGCACTTGTGATGTTTTTAATACTGGCATACAATTGAAGTTAATCAAATCAGGGTGGTTGAAGTATCTACCACCCCAGGCATTTAATATTTGTATTGGGAATGTTCCTTTATTGTCTCTCCTTATTTTATTTATTTATTTATTTATTTTAGTCAGGATGTTCTCATTTTGTTTAAGACAGAGTCTTCCTTTGTCACCCAAGCTAGAGTGCATGGCCTCAGCCTAGCTCACGGTAACGTCAAACTACTGGGCTCAAGTAATCCTCCTGCCTCAGCTTAACATGTAGCTTGGACTACAGGTAACCAATACCATGCCTAGCTAAGATTTCTATTTTTAGCAGAGGTAGGGATCTCACTTTGCTTGGACTGGTCTTGAACTCCTGCACTTTGCTCAGGCTGGTCTCGATCTCCTGAACTCAAATGATCCTCCTGCTTTGGCCTTCAAAATTACTGGGATTACAGGGGTGCATTTTCTTCTATTAGGTGGATATAAGTTTTTCAACATTTTAAAATTTGTGACACTGATATGAACCAATCAACAATTCCTAAAGAATCTATAACACATTTACTATTTGGTTAGATGGCCAGGCATTCTGGTCATATAAAAACTTTTGAGTCTGGTCTTTTAGTTGGTCATCATTCATACTTACCTTTCAAATTTGAAATATGTAAGTAATTAAGGTCAAGAAATTAATTCCTAAGGGACTCTTCAAATAATACTATAAAAACAGTATTTTAATACAAAAATGTTTTCTCATTTTATGTATTATTTGTAAATTTAACAATAATGTTTATGATAGGAGGTTCTATCAAAATAGTTGTACAAATAATAAGCAAATGAAGCACAGAATTACAGATAATAAATCAGATCACCAAGTACAATTGGTGGCATGATCTATTTGAAGAAGAATCACATCTCCAAAAGGACTTTCGATATATTCATTGGAAGTAAAACAAATGCTTAAAGATAGGAAAATAAACAAGACAAAACAAAAGTGTAACTTGTCCAATTCAGCATATCTAATAGAGCTAGGAACCAAATAGTAATATGAATGTCATCAAAGTTTTCTAACAAGATTCCAGGGTCATCTAAATAAGACAAATCTGGTTTCCCAACATACCTACTGAAATTGTTAAATGTATTTTAAAGTTTTACTCTTTATTTAAGATTTTATGTTAGTTATGTGTATTAATATTTTTCAATCTCTAATGATCTCTATTTATATTTCACATCATTTTATTAAGCTATAAGTTCCAAATTAACATTTCACACTCAAACAAGTTTCCAAACAGACTGTGTTCCCTCTTTAAGAACTAAATGAGATATGAATACTATTCCTTGAAATGATCATGCACTACAATGATGTATTTATAAAAAATCCTTAAAATATTTTATAAAAGGATATTGTGAGGCTTAAAAATTGTGCAATATCGGAAAACTATCACAACTTTTCTTCTCTGACATAAACATGATGGCTTTACACAGAAAAAATGACCCTCTTGGCTGTATATTTCCTGCTTGGGTTCTGCCCTTGGTGTTTATGTTATCTCATATTATACAAAGTCATTTTGTGACTAATTTCCAGAGCACTGAGTCACAGTGCGGCTGTTGCTTATCTTTTCTTTTTTTCCCACATGGTACTGCTCTAAGCCCTAATTTTTTCAGTAATTTTTTTATACTAATAAGTTTTTTTTTCATAACTAAATAATTGTTTTTCTCATTATAGTTCCGTGGTTATGGACTCCTATGTTATGTGCATTCCCTTTCTACCAGATGCAATGTTGAATATTTTTTCATAGCTAACAAGAACTTGACCGTATACAGGTATGTAACCTACTGCTTTAATTTAAAAAACTGTACAACGTAACAGACTTGACCATGAGTATTCTCATTTAAATACTTTGGAATATGAGTGTTAATCTTTGAGACCTGTATTGCCTTAGAGAATAGTTAATGCTGGCAAAAAATATTTAATTTAGATTCCAATAATTCTAATGTTTATATTTCATTTTAAGTATCACCCATTAATGACAATGAAAGATGTTTCTTTAAACAGCAGGAGGTCAGTGTGTTCATTACAGTTCTTTATATGATACTAAATAAAATTGAAAGGTAAACCAAACCTTCAATAAAATTCCAATTAACCAAACACACTTAGTAAATAAAGTACTACAATCTTAAAACTATAAAGAGGCTACATAACACCAACCAATTACAAAATTGCTTGTCATCTTAAAAGCATAAACATTGCACATATATTTGCTTAAGAACTAAATGCAACATGCTGAGGTCTTAATTTCCCATTGCAGTTTGAATTTATGTTGTTTACCAGGAAGAGTTTATTGGAGGAATAGACCGTGGTCCTCCCCAACCCGTTGCTAACTCTCAGAACTCTGCTTTCCCCCCAGTGCCAAGTACTCACGAGTAAAATCTCTGAAGAAAGTTCTTGGAAAGATTGTTTTTTTCAAAGCGGCGTTGAGGTTGTTTTCCTTCGAGGTACTAAAGAGAGGATTTATTTTCTCTACTTCCTTTAAACAGATCAAGAAACTGGGAAGCAGAGAATACAGAAAGAAATGCAATCTGATCCCCCTCGCAGTGAAAGGGCGAGGTAAGAATTTGACGATTATCCAGCCCTAAGTCCCTCCTGTCTATTGGAGCAGAGAGGGAGCCTCAGAGTCTTTTTCAGAGATCACTGGCAGTGGGAATAGCCCAGCTTCCTGTTAGGTCACTCTGGCTCCGACACTATTTAGTCTCATTTTGCCAAACTCTTCCAAAGCTTTTTTTTTTTTTTTTTTAAATTGAGGAAACAGACAAAGGAAACACCTTACACTAACATCTCAGACATTGCAATTTTTGAATACCTATTTATTTTACTTTCCAGGATTTTTATTTTTTTTTTTGTAATCAGTTTAAAATAAGACCACTTTAAAATTTTTTTTTGCCTAGTTAGGATTCTTTAAAAATACATTACATATCTATTATTACATTGTTAAATTAACTTTCTTTTGAAGTTTGTTTCTTATCTTTGTAACTTTTTACTTGTTCCACACATTGTTTGTATATATATAAAATCTGAGGGCGCCCAGAGGTCTCCCTTACTAAACACACCACATAGGGCATTACGGATTGCAGAACATCAGGCTGTGAACCCTGGCTGGGCTACTTGCTAGCTTGGCTACTGCAGCCAAGTTATCTAAATTCTCTTTGCCTCAGTTTCTTTGTTCTTAAAATATGATGTTAAGTTTCTAGGCTTCATACAAGTACTAAATGTCTTCATACATAAAAAGCACTTAAGGCAGACCCGAGCATATAGCAAACTTTCAAAAAATGCTGATTGTCCTGACTGCTGTCGTTTGTATTATTATTTTACACAATATACCTACAATCATTAAAGATGTCATTCAGAGTTATTCTGCTGCAGATCCGTCTCATTGAGGTGAACCCTTAGAATCTCTGTAATGCAATTATGATCATATTAGACTAAAATTAGTGGAGATATAATAAGATGGAAGAATTTACTTGCTCAAGAAGGATAATTTTTTTATTTTTATTTTTTGACAGAGTCTCACTATGTTGTCCTTGGCAGAGTGCCATGGCGTTCACAGCTCACAGCAACCTCGATCTCGGGCTCCAGCGATTCTCTTGCCTCAGCCTCCCAAGTAGCTGGGACTACAGGTGCCTGCCACAACGCTGGACCAGAGGAAGGCTAAATGTCTTCAGTCGGAAAATCTGCCAGTTTCTTATTTTCTCAATTTCAGATGCTTTTTGTAACTTCAACTTTTCTTGCATCTTTCCTTTGACCTCAACGTGAGGAAAACTCTTTCCTTTTGTGTTTTTTGTTTGCATTACTTTTGTTGTTCATATTTCTTGTATTTTTTTCACATTCATGTATATAGTTTGTAAAAGCCAAGTCAGTATACTTGGGATATCCATCACTGTAAATATATGTCTTCTCTAGGTGCTAAAGCCATACAAATTATCTTTCTAGAGATTTTGAAATACATAATAGTTTATTGTAAACTATCAGCACCCTACTGTTTGATCTAACACTAACTCTTATTTTTTTCTCTAGAACCCAAGTTTGTATTCATTCGTCAACTTCTCTTCACCTCCCCATCCCTGGTACCTATCCCAGCCTGTAGGATCCACCGATCTCTTCTCTCTCTTTATGAGATTCACTTGTTTAGTTTTTACATATGAGTGATAACATGAGGTATTTATATTTCTGTGCTTGGTTTATTTCACTTAAAATAATGACCTTCAAGTCCATCCATGTTCCTGCAAAAGACAGGACGTCATTCCTTTTATAGCTGAAAAATACTCCATTATGTAAATATACCACATTCTCTTTAACCATTCATTCATTCATGAGTACTTAGGTTTATTCCATATTTTGGCTATTGTGAATAGTATTGCAATAAATATCGGGGTGCACATATAGCTGAAGCATCACACTTTCTGACTTTAAAGTTTACTACAAAGCCATAGTAACCAACTTAGCATGATACTGGCATAAACCCGACATACACACCAACGGAACAGAATAGAGGACTGAGATGTAAATAGACATATCTGTGGCCACCTTGTCTTTGACAGAGGTGACAAGAGAGCACATTGTGGAAAAAACAGTCTCTTCAAAAAATGATGCCGGGATAACTATGTTCAGAGGAATACAACTATAAAACTATCTCCTCCATCTCTCAACACACATAAAGTAAAATCAAATAGGATTAAATGCATAACTCTAAAACATGAAAGGACTAAAAGAAAATATTGGGGAAATGGCCCAGTATCTTGGCCTGGGCAAAGATATTTTGAGGGAAAACTCTAAAGTATAAGAAACCAATGCAAAACTATACAAATTGGATTACATCAAGCTAAAATGCTCTGCACAGTAAAGGAAGCCGTCACTAACATGAAGAGACAGCCCACAGAAGGGCAGATAATATTTGCAAACTCCACATCTGAGAAGAAATTAATAACCGGAACACACGTAATGAAATTCAACAGCTCAATAGCAGAGAAACAAATCATTCTATTTACAAAATGGGCAAGAGATCTGTGTAGATATTTCTTAAAAGAAGACATATGAAACTGCCAGCAGATATATGAAAAAATGATATGCATCCCTGTTCATCAGAGCCATCATCTTACTCCAGTTATCAGGAAACACCTGATGCGGAGAGGGTGAGAAAAAGGAAACTCCTGTTCCTTTGTCTCACTGTGGTGAGACTATGAATTACTGCAGCCACTGTGAAGAGTAGCAGTATGAGGGTTTCCCCACAGCTAAAATTAGAACTACTCCGTGATCCAGAAATTCTTCTCCTGGGTAAATAATCCAAGAGAAAAGGCATCCGTAAAGTGAAAAGACATCCTCTATGTGTTTTGAATATTAATTGAATAATGATTAGGTGCCTGGAAATAAATTGCCTTTTTAAAAGAAGTTCTTACAATCACCTTTCATCAAAGATCCTCTCTGTATGCCCGTTTGAAAGGTCTGGAAAGGTTGAGTTGCATGCGGAGCTGTGATTCAAACATGTAGTCTGACTTCAGAGCACACAGATGCGTCAAAGTTCCTCGGTGCTTCCTTCTCACTCATGTTCTGAATTGCAAACACACCCCGTGTCCCCCATACCCTGCCACTTAGTCACATCACCTCTCCTTCTTCACTCAGATTGCTGAGGAGAGTGGCCTGTTCTTGGTACTGTAAGCTGTCAGTCAGATTTCCTTTATGAAAACATAAACTAAGAACTATAGGAAAACTAGATAGTGTTAAAGAAAATAAAATTTCAGAAATCTCTAAATTTATTATGCCGAGGGAGAAGTTGAGGTCTGGGGAACAAGCCATGCAATTAGTTTGCAGTTCTGCTTCTTCTGGTTATTATTTAACTCTCTTCCTCATTGTTCTTGCTCTGTAAATGCCGAAAAGATCAGAGACCAAGCTTCCCCTTCCAACCACTAATCTCCGTCATAGATTACCTGTCTCCTTTATTGTCCAATACTTTACTCAGACCAGATAGTACCGAAGATCTCATGACTGTTATATCTTAAGTGTGAAATGTTAAATATACCTTTTCTAAAAGAAAAAAATAAATAATCTTGACTATTAAAATACTATAACAATCCATTAAGCTTTGCATAAAAAGATGTTGAAATTCTGTTAAGCTTCCCTAGATGTTGTCTATATAAACAATCCCAAACTTCTATACTTTGGAACATTGACCTCCATTCTTTGCAATTGGTCCTTCATGGGTGACCCATCCTCAAACTTTGTGCTTGAAGAGAATCTCTTTAAACGACATTCTGATCCTCCTGATTACTTTTGGTTGACAACAGTAAAAGTCAAGAGGAGAGAAGGCTCGCAGCCATAATAACGTCTGTGTGCAAGATAGTTAGGTGGAGAAAAGTCGTTGAGAGAGAATGTCCAAAAATATGAAAGAAAGCTCTC